>NW_007465361.1:0-334 GCF_000475195.1 Diaphorina citri | reverse complement strand
TTCAGGCACACTCCATTTGTCAAGGGTCTAGGTTTACCTTGCCCGTGGGATCAATTTAATCACCATACTTACTAGACAATATATTGAACTTTAAACTTACTAGACAATATATTGAACTTTAAACTTACTAGACAATATATTGAACTTTAAACTTACTAGACAATATATTAAACATTAAACTTACTAGACAATATATTGAACTTTAAACTTACTAGACAATATATTAAACTTTTATCATACACTGCTCACATTCCAAGCCCTAAATGAAAATACATTTTAGTGGAGCTGCAAGAGTCATCAAAAACCATTAAAGTGCCTTCTAACAATTTCGTTA
>NW_007465360.1:0-334 GCF_000475195.1 Diaphorina citri | reverse complement strand
AAAAAAATAATAAAAATAAAAACAGCTGATAGGCACGAACTATTTATAACTATAGGTAACTATTTATCTGAGTTTTCCGAAGAGATAATGGATGCTATGGAGCACTGTTCTAAATAATATTTACCTATGTTACCTACCTACACACATAGGTAATAGGTACCTACTATGTTTAAATTAATACTCTAAAATACTCCTACAATAATAATTTATATGTAGATATCACCACACCTGCAGGCTAAAAGTAGGTAACGTACTTTAGTTACCTAGAGTTGAAATTAGGAATGAAGAATTGGGTTGAAATTAAAAAAAAAAAAGCTTCAATTAAGTAGGTACC
>NW_007465359.1:0-334 GCF_000475195.1 Diaphorina citri | reverse complement strand
AGTGAGAAGTTCTTTTATAAGTAAAAAACTTTGTTAATGAAAATTTCGCCTATTAAATTATGCAATGTGCTTGGTTTAAGTTAACACTCGGAGTACAACTGAGGAGACCGAGTTCGAAGAGTTAATCGTTTAGTCTCTCTTGAGTGGAAGATAACCACTGGCGAGTTTAACACCTGGGCGTTCTCTACCACCTAACCCTTTAGGTATACCTATTACTGGACAATCTCTCAAAGTAGGATTAACTCCTAAACCCACATGTGTTACCAAGCGATCGTCCAGACTACTATGTACATTGTACATCACCGAAGCAAGTCTATAACTTTCATAGTATTGT
>NW_007465358.1:0-334 GCF_000475195.1 Diaphorina citri | reverse complement strand
GCAAAGTGTTGATTCGATTTTAACCAAAGGTGTCGCATACTTGTCACATTTGACAGCTGTATACCAAATTTCAAGTACATATCTAGCTCTTACCGTTCTCGAGATATTTTGTTTACAGACAGACAGACAGACAGACAGACAGACACACGGACCAATGGCTGAAATTTTGGATTTAGGCTCTAGGGACCTCAAAATGTGTTTTGGCACTACAAACTGACTATCGAAAATGTGACCCGGTTACATTACTTTGCTTCCCATAGGATAAGGAAAGTAAAAAGGAGTAAAAATCTTTTATGGAAAATTGTTTGCCAGCAATATCTTAAAATACTTCGTG
>NW_007465357.1:0-334 GCF_000475195.1 Diaphorina citri | reverse complement strand
AATCTTTTACAATTATTAAAATCCAATTTTTCTATCTCGGCGCAGCGGGGTTATTCTGAAGGGTTTAAAATAAATGACACTCAAGTATTCCAATGCAAATGACACATATTGATTGAGACAAACTTTGATACCGAGTAGAATAATAATTATCATTACTAACTTTACTCTCCGTCTATTTGTCTTTACCAGCTAACGTCATTTATAATCTAAAATTATCTCGAACTAAACGAGTGTTTGAAAACAATGAGAACTCAAAAAGTGACGTGAAATTATTACGAACTAATAAATTCTGAACTTTCCTCCAAGCCAAGTACAAGTTTGTAAAGTTCAAGGA
>NW_007465356.1:0-334 GCF_000475195.1 Diaphorina citri | reverse complement strand
TCAGGCTCTCTCTTTCTCTCTGAATCTCTCCCTCTGTCTCTATATCTTTCTCTCATACATCATGTTATTATTGTACTGTGGTGATTCAGGGTACCTACCTATAGGTAGGAGATATATCTCCTTCCTTCCTTTCTTTCTCTCTCTCTCTCTCTCTCTCTTTTCCTCCCTCTCTCTTTCCCTACTTCCCTCTCTCTCTCTCCCTCCCTATCTCTCTCTCTTTCTCCTGAGCCATTGGACGACATAATATTATAGGGGGAAAATACCGATAACATCAATAAGGTACCAAAACTCACTACTAGTAATAGGTAGTAATTGTTTTTTTTTTTTTTTTTTT
>NW_007465355.1:0-334 GCF_000475195.1 Diaphorina citri | reverse complement strand
TACGCTTCCAATGTGAGGCCGTCTTTGGCTTTTATTTTCCTTTTGGGATACCTAGATACTGCTGGTTCTGGGCCCCCTAGAGGTCGTTCCCGGGGCAAATAGAACCCGTAACCGTCCCTGAGAGTGTGCGATACATGTCATCTGTGGCACTCAGAGGCTGTCAAGGCGAAACAGTGTACTCGAGGCGAAATGGCGTATATTGGAGTTAATATGACGCATGACGAAGTGGAAAAGAGATTACCGGAAAATCTTGGGCCAGCCACACACTATCAGGTAGATCTGACAGGCGGATCTGATCAGGTGTAGGTACCTACTACTTGTTAGTGAGTGGCTG
>NW_007465354.1:0-334 GCF_000475195.1 Diaphorina citri | reverse complement strand
TTCTAAAACTGATGATAACTGTGCAACACGGTAACAAAACGCTACTATAACACCCACGGTCTAAGTAGTATACCTACACCCTATAACCTTAAAAATCGTGTGTTTCTGTGTGTACTTCAACACAACTTCCATGCCACCCTGTATGCACCGTAAAATCCGCCAGTGTGCCAAACGTGTGTAATTCTAGAATGCCTACCTTCAGCCTGGTGTTAAGTTTATTGTGGTGAACTGAGGTGGGAGCGAAACTGTACTTGCGTTTCCCGCCATTTCTGTGATGTTGTGAGTTTGTGTGTTTATGTAAAAGAAAACAAAAAAAAAAAAATAATAATAATAA
>NW_007465353.1:0-334 GCF_000475195.1 Diaphorina citri | reverse complement strand
AAAAAAAAAAAAAAAAAAAAAAAAAAAAAAAAACTTGTAAAGAAGACAGTTGGGACATGCAATGTGGACACACACTTCTTATCTGAGTTGTAGTATGCTCACCCCATATGTAGGTACATCTATCATCAGACATGAGAAGTAATAAGACAGAATCAATGTGCTAGATCTCCTGCTGCTACATCAAACAATACCTTTGTCCAGGGACTTATTTGTCTTATTCCTGTTCTATATTTGCACTTTGATGGGGCAGTCTTACTACCTACCTTACTGGAAATAGTCACAGACTAATAATTATTCCTGTTCTACATTTGCACTTTGATGGGACAGTCTTACC
>NW_007465352.1:0-334 GCF_000475195.1 Diaphorina citri | reverse complement strand
CTATTTCTTTTCAAATACCTACGTATTCTGCAAATGTAATAGAAAGTCGTGTGATGTTCACACCAGATTTTTCTCTTTTAAAAGACAGTCAAGTCTTAGTGTGGGACTGTGGGTTTGGATATAAGTTTTTTTTCCTTCTATCTTTATTTCAAGATATCGTCAGTTCAGTAATCGGTTTTGTCATGAGATGCTTGGAAAATAAAACAAACTGTACCTACATTCAAAGTGTACACAAATCATTTATTGAAATCGGAGATTTTTTCTCCCAAAGATTGAATTTTCAAAAAGAAATTTTGTTGAGAAAGAGAAAAAAAGTAAACTAATGAATTGATGA
>NW_007465351.1:0-334 GCF_000475195.1 Diaphorina citri | reverse complement strand
CAGTAGCCAGTACACTTTTCGGGTCCGTGGTTATAATGTCTGGATGGTGGACGGGTAACCATCGGTTGCCCAGATAGTCACCCATCCAGACATCAACCTCGCTCAACGTTGCTTTACTTCAGTAATCAATGGGAAACTAGAGTATTCAACGTGCTATAGCCGCTGGCTCTCTACAACTCTACGTCACGTGAGCTCACGTGACGTGATGATAGTGTGTTTCTACCTTTAATTACCTCATAGATTGTCCAGTGCTCCAGAAGTAGAAATCAAACAGGTATCCGACCAGGTAGTGCACTATTAATGTTCTCAGCGCATAGACTACAGGGTTTGGACT
>NW_007465350.1:0-334 GCF_000475195.1 Diaphorina citri | reverse complement strand
ATCCCCGGTTTCTGGATTTCTATAACCAATTCGTCTGTATTCCGAGTGGAAAGCTGGAGTTTTTCCCATGCATATTTTCGTTTGATGTATAGAATACCAAAAAATATCACTTCGTGGCATAAAAAAGACCCCGCGAAGTCGTTCCTCCCAAAATAAATCAAGTGCCCACAAAAAATAAACAAAAATCCATCCCACCCCAAAAAAGATTAGAAATCAATTTTGTACCCCGCCTTTTATTCACTTCATAATTTGTGTACTCCTCCTTCACGTGGTACTTACCTTTCTTTCCCATCATTGCACTCCTCTTTCCTCTAATATTACTTCTGCTTCACTG
>NW_007465349.1:0-334 GCF_000475195.1 Diaphorina citri | reverse complement strand
CCCTGCCCTCAAGGGAAAGAAAGATCCGGACAATGGATTTGGTATCAAGGTACCACGCCGTAATGTAGGTGAGTGTAACAGGGTGTCTACTTACCAGACTGGAAAACCAGGAACTGTCAGGGAATTCACTAAAAAGCGATTTAAGAAATCAGGGAATTTTCCAGCACCAAGAAGGAAGAAAAAAAAAATCAATGAGGAAAATGGACATTTTTTTTTTTAATTCCATTTCCTGGTATAGGTAAGTAAATACAAAAGAAAAAAGAAATACCTGTGGCGCTGTAAATTTTCGTGAAGTACCTAAAAATAATTACATCTAAAACTAACTCTTGACAAT
>NW_007465348.1:0-334 GCF_000475195.1 Diaphorina citri | reverse complement strand
TACTTCAGTGTTTTTTTTTTTTTTTTTTAAATTTTCTCAATTTCAAGTAGTCCTTAACCACAGTAACCAGTTAGTTCTCAAGTGTTCAAAGTTCAAAGTGAAGTGTGACATTCTTTTTGGATGAATGACCATTAATCATTTTCATCACACCTGTTTGGGTGAATCAGTTAATCAGTAACAGTTGGAGTTCTGTCTTACCTGAAGTTTGTCTTACTTTACTGACTGCTGTTTAGAGCTGGTAAGGTAAGAATAACATCATCATCTTGATCCTTGCATGGGGAAATCTTTCAATATAATGGTAGTAAAAAATACCTCCCAAAATTATGCATGCAAA
>NW_007465347.1:0-334 GCF_000475195.1 Diaphorina citri | reverse complement strand
TCAGTTCTTTTGTAAGAAATAGGAAAATCATTAAGAGTTCATCTCTTTTTGTTTGTAATCTGCCGACCTGAACATCAATGATCAAATAGTGAAGGACTTCTAAAATTTAATTTGTATTCCCACAGATCTTGGAAAATGTGTTTCTCTTCTAGGTGCCTAACTTAGAAAAATGAAATTTCGAGTGTCAGTTGAACCTTTTCTTAGGTAAGTCTCCAAATATCAAACCCAAGCCTCAGGCCTTAAGCCCTAATACTCGTATACCTACATATGCAAGTAGTTATTGTGCAATCAATATAGCGCTAGACTGATACATGTAGAGCGTCTTGACCGAAGT
>NW_007465346.1:0-334 GCF_000475195.1 Diaphorina citri | reverse complement strand
AGAAAGAAAGGAAGGAAGAAAGAAAGGAAGGAAGAAAGAAAGAAAGGAAGGAAGAAAGAAAGAAAGGAAGGAAGAAAGGAAGAAAGAAAGGAAGGAAGAAAGAAAGGAAGGAAGAAAGGAAGAAAGAAAGGAAGGAAGAAAGAAAGGAAGGAAGAAAGGAAGGAATAAAGAAAGAAAGAAAGAAAGGAAGGAAGGAAGAAAGAAAGAAAGAAAGGAAGGAAGAAAGGAAGGAAGAAAGGAAGGAAGAAAGGAAGGAAGAAAGAAAGGAAGGAAGAAAGGAAGGAAGAAAGAAAGGAAGAAAGGAAGGAAGAAAGAAAGGAAGAAAGAAAGGAAG
>NW_007465345.1:0-334 GCF_000475195.1 Diaphorina citri | reverse complement strand
GTTTTTTTTTTTAATTTTTTTTTTAAGACAATGAAACAACTGCTACCTTAGATCCATGTGATCTGTGTCGTAGTAGGTATACCAATCTTGAAGTATTCAGATTGTCAAAACTAGTCCAGTCAAGACTAACCCCAAGACCCAAGGGATTTTCAGTTAATCCACAGCCTTGTCATACCGCCATTTTCTTTTCTGTCCTCAGATCCTGGCCGCCATTTTGTTTTCCCAAACCGTCTACTCTCGTCTGGATAGTGAATTTCAGGACTACATAGACAAGTTAGAGCTCTGGTGTTACTACTGGGGTCTCTATGTGCTTATCTTTGTGGCCATAGTTATT
>NW_007465344.1:0-334 GCF_000475195.1 Diaphorina citri | reverse complement strand
TAGGGAGTTTTTTTTGCTCAATTCGGAAAAAAAAGATACCTAAAGTTCATTAAAGGAGAAAATAACGTCTACTCCTAACCTAATCTGTTTCCGTGTACAAATCATTATGTTTGTTCCATTAGCTGTTTCCTCGTGGGATTTTGATTATATGCATTAAATTTGTTTCAGCAACATTTCTTTGTAGGCGTTTGTGATGCTTTAGTTGTTTCGGGGCGAACTTTATTCTAAATTCCTAAACTGATCTAGGTTTTCTCCTTAACCTGCGGCGGGTTCGATTCCCACCTAGAGTGAACTTTGTCCCAAACAGATAGGGTTCGTTCTAGGAACGGCTTTC
>NW_007465343.1:0-334 GCF_000475195.1 Diaphorina citri | reverse complement strand
ACATTGCCACTATCGAATGGATATTAAATGATTGTGTACTGTGTAGATATTAAATTGTGTACATGCCACTGCCGATCCAATGAAATTATCGATGGAGCTACCCAGCTACCAGCTACCTACATGTGATGGATACCCTACCGATAGTAATAGTAATATATATTGTACATCTATTTATGTGTATAACATCTAGTTATAGCTACAGATTAATATGTGTGTTATGAATGTTATAATAATTATAATAATTGTACATGTTTCTAGTTCTTGTTAGAGATGGGGGCGTTAAGCGTTGGATTAAAATCAAAACAGGAGGCGGAATCGCAACACCCTGCATAGT
>NW_007465342.1:0-334 GCF_000475195.1 Diaphorina citri | reverse complement strand
TTGAAATCCATGCAAGTTCTTTTTCATCTTTTTTAAATGCGCCAGTTGAATTCTAGAAATAAATCTAATTAGTTTTTTTAGTTTTCAATTCTACGTAATGTTTAAAGGTGTTTCCTTTATTTCACCGTTTAGCAGGTTTACGGTGAAACAAACCAACCAACTCGTTCTGGGAACGGCTGGCTTTCTCTTATCCTTTCGTCATTCTCTTTTCGATTTCGGGACGATAATACCTTAGCAGAACAGTTACAGTTCTCTCTGTCAAAAATCTTCCAAAAAGAAGAAGAAGAAGAAAAAAAAAAAAAAAAAAAAAAAAAAAAAAAAAAAAAAAAAAAAA
>NW_007465341.1:0-334 GCF_000475195.1 Diaphorina citri | reverse complement strand
CCGAGCGCGATTGGCGGGCATTAGATGAAAAGTCCCTTCACCCCCGCAGCATTAGGATCTGATATATTTATTCTGCTTTTGATCTTATTAGAACGTATACCAGGGTCACCATAAAACTGTCCCATTTAGAAAGACGGCTTTAACCCCCTCAGATATTAAGCTAGTGAATTATGATCCAACAGTATGTGTTCATGGATACCACCTGTTGTTAACCCCCATGTAGGCTATCACGTTTGTTTGATACATATATGTCTGGGTTAGGGATGTAAATGAGTTGCAAATATATCGATAAATCGATATATCGATATATCGGCCCCTCAAATATATCGATATC
>NW_007465340.1:0-334 GCF_000475195.1 Diaphorina citri | reverse complement strand
GAAATGGTTGGAAATATCCGTTTTGGGGTCCCCTGATGTCAAAAAAGTGATTTTTAGCCCATGGTCTGTACGTATGTAATGTACGTACACTGGTTGACAAAATTAGAGGAACGCTCGTATTTTTTGGTTTTTCTCAAACGCTGTTCAATGTTCTTTTTTTTTCCGGAAAACTCATTACCTATTAATGTTATTTGTTGTAAAGTTTAAAACTTATTCCACAAGACCGCATACCTACATAAGCTGTGAGTAAAAAAAGAACAAGCTGGGTCCGTCCCTCCGGGAATTTTTTAGTCCGTATTTTATTCGATCGTGGTTAAAGAAAATCAGTACCTAT
>NW_007465339.1:0-334 GCF_000475195.1 Diaphorina citri | reverse complement strand
ATGTCACGTGATACTCGTGATAGTAGTGTGGCTGTCCTGAACGAAATTACCTACAATATTATGGGAAAACTTTGAACTTCATCTTTCTGACTCCCCATGACTTCACGTGACGTGACGTTACGTGATGGTAGTGTGTTTCTACCTTTAGAAACGTTTCTTGGCAAGCAATACCTACCAAACTATACAAGTATAGGGTAAGTGTACCATTTATTCGCCCACCTAAAAAACGTACCATTTATTGCCCCACCTGTACCACACGCCACATAAGTCTAAACTGGACGAACTTTTTCAAGATCCAATTTCATCAAAAGAAAGGGCTTAAAGACTGCTATCG
>NW_007465338.1:0-334 GCF_000475195.1 Diaphorina citri | reverse complement strand
ACTCCTCCTCCTCCCTATCCAGATTCAGACTGGTCGAGTGAAGCGAGGATTTCTTGCTCTGGAAATGAGAAAGGACAGATTGTTAGATTTTCTCTCTCAAGAGACTTGATATAGAGAACCTAGGTCACGGGTTTCATCCCCACCAGGGCGATAAGATCTCCGTGTTGGGCCCACACCTCATGCTCAGAACGTCCGACAGATCTAAGGAAAGTGTGTGGCCGAAAAAAAGTTCAGACCCAGATCTCTCAGAGCGTCTGAGAGTCCTAGGTCTGCATCTTTTTTCACAACTCACACTCAGACTGTCTGAGCTTGAGTGGCGGGCATAACACGAAGA
>NW_007465337.1:0-334 GCF_000475195.1 Diaphorina citri | reverse complement strand
GTGCCATTAGCGAAAACAGTGCCAGCATTGCAGGTAAAATTAGTATGGGATAAATAAATAGTTAAGTTTGGAAAATCCTGTGGTGCTGCTATGGGCACTAAAGTTGTGACAGGCTCAAATGAGCTTAACACAAAGAAACATTACACACATACACATACAAATTTAACTAACTAAGCACACTTTACAACATTTGGTGCATTTTTCTCCGACAACCAACAAGCCAACAACCGGCCTTATCAGCTGATGAGTCCGTTTATATATCTGGGTGAGTTTTATGTGAAAAGGCAGGTACTTTAGCAGTTATCCAGTGACGAGCGACCCCTCTCAAACGAGT
>NW_007465336.1:0-334 GCF_000475195.1 Diaphorina citri | reverse complement strand
TAACTGAAGCACAAAAGTCACTGGAGCTTCCATCTGACCTAATTCTTTTCTTTTTGAGGCCATTCTTCATTTTGCATTTGTTTTTCTTTCTGATGTGCTCCAGAGCATTTCCTTTCAGAGAATTTCTTTGATATGTTTCTTATTTATAATTGATTTGATGCTCTTTGTATTTGTCCTCGTAATAGCTTAGACGAGATACTGCAATCTTGGCCATATTCCTTTTTATCCAGCTGACTTATAGGATTGACTGTAGATAGGCCAAATTTGGGTTGTTTCTTAAATAACATATGAACTATTTTCAACTGGATTACGAGTACCCATTAGTATCCTAAGC
>NW_007465335.1:0-334 GCF_000475195.1 Diaphorina citri | reverse complement strand
GGGCACATATTTAGGTAAGGTATATAAACATACCTTGAAAATTTGAGCTCTTAATACCAAGTAGTTCCGGAGATAAAGAGGCGCAAAAATCGCAATTTTTTTACTCATTCACTCATTCACTCACTCACTCACTCATCAAAATGTTGAGGCACTTCCCGATATAGTAGAAACTTGAAATTTGGCAGGATGGTAGGTCTTAATGAGTAAGTAAAGGGAAAAATCTGAAAATCGGCAAAAGTTGCACTGGGCGCCGCCTGCAGGCGGAAATAACCGCTTTTTGGCGGTTTTCACCAAACGGTTAGAGATATCGAAAAAGTTATGAGAGTAGACCCCC
>NW_007465334.1:0-334 GCF_000475195.1 Diaphorina citri | reverse complement strand
CTCTAACAAGTACCAGAGGAAATATTAAAGAAAAACATTTTCATTTCCAAGAACACGATGAATACAACGAAGAAGAAGAAAGAGAAGACGAAGGAGAAGAAAAAGAATAGCATGATGAAGAATAAGAATAGATTATTCTGAAAAAGAATTCCTTGACGATGACGAAGAAGAAGAAACAAAAATACCAAGAAGAAGAAAAAGAAGAAAAGGGCGAAGAAGAAGAGGAGGAGAAGGAAGAAGAAGAAGAAGAAGAAGGAGGAGAAGAAAAATACCAAGAAGAAGAGTGAAAACGGCAAGAGAGAAAACAGAAGCCCCTTTGAGAACCTGTCTGTGG
>NW_007465333.1:0-334 GCF_000475195.1 Diaphorina citri | reverse complement strand
TTTGAAAAGACTTGTTGAAAAACAAAAAAGTAAAAACTTGTTGAAAAACAAAAATTGGTGAGAATCAACCATCGATTACGATTAACTAATTTTCCAACATGTAACCAAAACAACAGACTCGATTTTTCCGAATATTGTGAAAGGCAACCTTTTCAATGGTTAAGATTATAAAGTAGTGTTGAAATGGACTTTTGGACGGTGAATCGGTAGAATTCCATTCTACTTACAAGATAATCGGTTATGTAGAGGTGAGGGATTATGTTTGGTGCTCCATAACGCATGCTCTTTTTGAGTAGGACGGGTGGCAGGTCTGTATTTGGTTAGATCCGGCACC
>NW_007465332.1:0-334 GCF_000475195.1 Diaphorina citri | reverse complement strand
TAGGTACCTACTTTGTCTGTTTTTTTTTTTTTTTTTTTTCTATTTCGAAAATGAAGTTCTAGATTTCACCTCAGTCAGACAGACAGTCAAATTGGATTTTGGTGCTTTAAACTCTACAAGTATGTGTACCTAATCTTACAATTTCAACCAAAATAGGTAGATCAATCTCGAAAAGGGGGGAACTGCTTAGCTGCTTACCCTAAAAGTTTTTAAAGCTAACAAAATAGTTGCTATTGTTTAGTGTGTGACACTAACTTTGGCATGTTGGTGGAAGGAGGTTCCTGGCAGGTTATTCACCTAAGCGTCCTAAGCTCATTAAATATTTAAAATCACC
>NW_007465331.1:0-334 GCF_000475195.1 Diaphorina citri | reverse complement strand
AGGAACTTAAGTTTCCTTCCCATCTCAGTTTCAAAAGCTATTAACAGAATCATTAACAATTGCTAAAGAATCTAAAGGTAAAGCCTTGTTGAGACAGTCGTTACGCTCTTTCGGATACCTTTCTTTTTAGCTGCTGGTACGCAGAGACAACATATAATATTTAGGACATTTGATTTGATGCCATCACTCCTACGCCCAAATACAAGAATGTGTCTAAAAAAACTGATTTAAACAGACATTTATGTTGATTAGTTGACTTTTTTCAAATGGTTAGTTGAATTACAGTCATTTCGAGCAGTTCAGGCAAAAAGTTATTCCAGTCACACCAGGCCAG
>NW_007465330.1:0-334 GCF_000475195.1 Diaphorina citri | reverse complement strand
TCTTGGGTTCGTGTTAACATGAGGTGTTAAAAGCAACAAACCTGAATCCAACTTTTTATTATTGTCTACGACTTATGGTGGCTCAATCTATTTTCTGTTGTTTTCAACAACCTTAATTTATTTTGTAAACTTTCAAAAGTACAGACTGCTAGCCTGCTTAGCTGATTTCCGAGAAGAATGGATGAATTTCTTACAGTCTCCTCAAGTGAAACCTCTTAAAAGCCAGCCTAGTTAGCTTAGTTGGTAGTGCGTCTGACTTGTAAGCGCTAGGCCGCGGGTTCGATTCCCGCTCGGGGCGGATTTTATCCTGATGGGATAATGTTCGTTCTCGGAA
>NW_007465329.1:0-334 GCF_000475195.1 Diaphorina citri | reverse complement strand
GATAGTTACCTTGACATACACACGCAAGTCAGCATAATTTGTGTTTTTTAGAGTTGTAAACAATTTAGGACAAGGAGAATTAAATTTATGCCCATTTTATTTTAAAGTTCTATGTACATCAAGTCACTAGGTCACTATATTCGCTTTAAAATTCGCAGCTATAAGTTAATGATAGATTCTGATTGGTTGCATCCACAGAACTTTTCCTATCCCTACTTCAAGTTTATTTACATAAAAGTTCATCATTTAGGTATGTAGACAGGGCCGGATTAGCCCCCCGCGGGGCCCGGGGCAGTTTCAAAGGCGCGGGGCCCCCAGTTTGGGCTGATCGAAC
>NW_007465328.1:0-334 GCF_000475195.1 Diaphorina citri | reverse complement strand
GTTACTCAGAATTCAGTTTGGGCGTTCGTCTTTTTGCAAAATCTGAAGCCAGATAGGTATGTTACTATTCCCCTGATAGTTAAAGGTACATATGTGTTAAATCCCCATATACCTTTGTCTTACAGAAAAGATAGCCAAATATTATTTCCTCTTTTTTGATAGGGGGGGGACTTTAATATGCCTGTATTGCCTTAAGTATTGAGCTTTGTATTGAGAATATTGAGATGATGATTAGAAGTATGAAGTGTGGTGAATATGACCAAGAAGTTGACGAGCACCACTTGAATATAATAGAAGATAGAGAAGTATGAAGTATTGGTCATAATATATGACG
>NW_007465327.1:0-334 GCF_000475195.1 Diaphorina citri | reverse complement strand
CACTTGAGAAACTACTCCAAACTTTGTGAAGATTTTCAAGAGAAGATACAAGGAAGAGAAACTAATTTGAGAGAAAATTTAATAATAATGGGAAACTTTGTGAAGAGGAAACTTCTTGAAATCAAGCCTCTTACGTCCTGAAGCAGATGTAAGACAATAGAAAACTCCAACAGTAACTACAGAACAGTAAAATATTATATTACTTACTCATTAAATTGAATGGGTTCATTATATTTTTATATAATTATTTTCTAGTACGTGTAGGTATCTACATAAAAATGTACATAGGGGTAAGAAAGTACTAATTCTTAATACGCGTAGGTACATACGAATT
>NW_007465326.1:0-334 GCF_000475195.1 Diaphorina citri | reverse complement strand
AAGAATAGGTGATGATTGAAGAAAACAAGATAAATTTTAATAGGAATAAAGAAGAGACAGATAGAGAGTAATAAGGAAAGAAATTGTGAATATAGGTAACTAACATATTAAAAAAGAAGATGATCTAAGAAATATGGCGGATAAAAAGGAAGAAGAGAAGGAATATTAAAGAAAAGGAAAAAGAAGGAACATCAGAAGAAATAAGGAAATAGGACAAGGTTTACTTCCTTGGAGAATACCTTCTTCTTGTGCTTTTTACGTAGGTATTACTACATAGATGGATATCTATCTAGAGCTCGTACTCATCTAGATTGGGACTTAAGGGAGATAAAAC
>NW_007465325.1:0-334 GCF_000475195.1 Diaphorina citri | reverse complement strand
CCTTAGTTTCCTTCATAAAACGGCTTTGATTTTTCTTAGTGTCATGGATATGACCAAACTTTCATCCATTCCTAGAAAAAGTCTCAAGTTATGAGATAGGTTCGTGGAAATCATCCGTTGTACCTAATCATCTGATTTGATCAGAGCAGTTCAACGGTTAAATGCTCTTCAGAAGTTGGTATTTGTCGCCATCTGGAGCTACTAAAGTATACAAATATCAGAGCAGTTAAATGCTTTTCAGGAGTTGGTATAGGTATTTGTCGCCATCTGGAGCTACAAACCTGTTGTCCCCATCGTGAAAACTCCTCGTTCAATTTGAGCACCAATCCCTCGG
>NW_007465324.1:0-334 GCF_000475195.1 Diaphorina citri | reverse complement strand
TGATAAATTGACATTGCGAGCACATAGAATTTTTGACATTTTCATAAAAGCAGCTCTAGCCTGTTCTATTCTACATTTGATTTCGGTCTCATGGTTCGTATTTTCGTCGATGAAACAACCCAGGTATTTGAACTTTGGAACTCTTTCAATCTTTTCTCCTCTGATTAATATTTCTTCTTCTATGATTTCTTCTCTGCTTATAATCATCAGTTTGGTCTTTTTGGTGTTAATTCTCAATCCATACTTGTCACATTGCTCGTTTATTTTATCAAGATTGTGTTGGAGATCATTTCTTGAGTTTGTCAAGACAACAGTATCATCTGCGTAACGCAGG
>NW_007465323.1:0-334 GCF_000475195.1 Diaphorina citri | reverse complement strand
TCTCTCTCTCTCTCTCTCTCTCTCTCTCTCTTTCTCTCTGTCTGTATCTTCCCTTCTCTTTCTCTCACTCTCTCTTCCTCTCACTCTCTCTCTTTCTCTTTTGTTCTCTTACTCCCTCTTCTCCCTCTAGGTATTTCTATTTCTTTCTTTCTCTCTCTCCCCTTGTATAGGTACTTCTCTATTCCGACTATCTCTCTCTTGGCACTCTTATTGAGTGTTAAGAAAAAAAAAAAAATAATCCCAACACTACGGGAATGTATGTGAGAGATAAACGAGAGAGAGAACGAGAGAGAGAGAGAGAGAGAGAGAGAGAGAGAGAGAGAGAGAGAAGAAT
>NW_007465322.1:0-334 GCF_000475195.1 Diaphorina citri | reverse complement strand
ACTTTTCAACTTTGTACTCCACGTTTTGCAATATTTTCAAGCTCCTTTTGTTGCATTGGACGCATTAGAGAAATAGTGATGGACGATAAGAAGTATGTGGACTAATTGGAGAAAATGTCGTAGAATTATCCATAGTAGGTATACCTATGTACCTATTCCGTAGGATTCTAGAAGTGTGGTGGTATTGAGATAAATTAATTAATTGTGGTTTCAGGGAGGTGATCACGTTGTAGAGTGTGTCAATGAAGATCTCAGCAGAGGCACCATAGTCAAAGCTTATCGCTCATTCAACATTCCTAATGCCAAACAAAACAGAAGATTCGACGTAAGTAAA
>NW_007465321.1:0-334 GCF_000475195.1 Diaphorina citri | reverse complement strand
CAGTACTGAGAAGAAGAAAAAGAAAAAGACGACGAAGTATTTGAAGAGAAAGAAGACAACGACGAAGCAGAGGGTACAAGAAAAATGAAAGTACTATCAGAAGAAAGGTACGAAATGGGAAGAATGGAATGCAACGTAACGTAACGGTAACAAAATAGGGGATATTTATATTAAAAGAAGAAGAAGAAGAAGATGAAGGAGAAGAAAAAGGAAGAAATGTAAGTACACCTAACCAAGAAAGAAGAGAGGGAAAACAGGGACAAGAAAAATGTGTCAAATGAAAAAATACAAAAAGAAAAGTATGAGGAAAGTAGCATTAGAAAAGGAGCAGAAA
>NW_007465320.1:0-334 GCF_000475195.1 Diaphorina citri | reverse complement strand
TGTAGTTCGAAGTTTTCACATAATATTGTAGGTAATTTCGTTCAGGACAGCTACACTACACTATGTGATGGGGGTCTGCTCTCAGATATACTCCAACCACGAACCAGTGAGTTAAAGTAGAAACACTACTATCACGTCACGTGAGCTCATGGGGAGTCAGAAAGATGTAGTTCGAAGTTTTCCCATAATATTGTAGGTAATTTCATTCAGGACAGCTACACTACTATCACGTCACGTGAGCTCATGGGGAGTCAGATAGATGTAGTTCGAAGTTTTCCCATAATATTGTAGGTAATTTCGTTCAGGACAGCTACACTACTATTACGTCAAGTGA
>NW_007465319.1:0-334 GCF_000475195.1 Diaphorina citri | reverse complement strand
GGATTTTTTTCCGTGGGAATTTTTTTCCACTCTGAAGGTTTTCGTTTGTGAGTTTTTCTTCTCCGAATGCACATCGACTGATCGCCCGGTTGATTGCGAGCTTTGGCCTTTCTCACGGGACAGGTATTGGCGTAATGTTCGGTGGATTGACAAGAAAAGCAGGCACCACGAATAGGCTGCTTGACCTGAGACGAGGTCACTGTAGATGATGGACCACTCCTGTTTGATGATGACGAAAAGGAAAGTTGCTGCGATAAGGATGGAAAATTTTTACGTTTTCTGAAGCAGTCCCTCGCATAGTGCCCAGTTTTGTGACAATTCCTGCAGACAATTT
>NW_007465318.1:0-334 GCF_000475195.1 Diaphorina citri | reverse complement strand
TCCACAAGTTTGGCCATGCCTCGGGATGAACTAGCGGGATTCCGGAGCGAAGCGACGGAATTCAGCTAGTAATAATAAAGTACACGAACTAATAAATAAATCATCAACCAACTTTTTTCGTTCTCGATTTTTCCAAAGAAATTCGAAGCATTGGATTTTCCAGAAAAAAAAGTTCCTAGTTCGCCAGCACTAGGAATTTCCCATAGTTTTGCTAGTACAAGTGGTCTTGGTAAAGTTCAAGTACCTACTTATATTTATGCACGATTTTATTTTTTCTTGGAATGTGGAGCATTTCTTTTGTGGTAAGCTTGTGGAAAACCCTGCACATTGATTT
>NW_007465317.1:0-334 GCF_000475195.1 Diaphorina citri | reverse complement strand
AAAAAAGCCAAGCTTTGAAAAAACTCCAAGAGTTCACAATTTTCAGGACTTGAGATTTGAGTCAAAGTCGCTCAAACTGCCTACACGGATTCGATAATTTATGTACCTAGATCAAAAATATCCCTGATTATTCCCTGGGCCCTGTTCTCAGAACGTTCTGCGCGCATCTGTGATTGAGGGAGGGGCATTAGAGGAGAGGGGGAGGAAGAATGATAGGTACCTAGTTGTTATTTTATTTATCACAGAGAGAGAGGGATAATTGAGGCACTAAGAGGCAGAGTGGACTAAGTGAAAAAAACCCGTTTTGAGAAAAATGGAGTCAAAGTTCAAGAGT
>NW_007465316.1:0-334 GCF_000475195.1 Diaphorina citri | reverse complement strand
AACACCAGTTTTATTCTTGGATCGGCTCCTTTTTGATTTTCATTCATTTGAATTGTTTATCACTTAATGATGTTAGAATAATGGAAAAACTTTCATCGCTAACTATGTATCTATATTCTATTGAAAAAATAAAAAACGTAAAAAAATATATAAAAAAAAATCCCGTTGAAAAACTTGACATTTCCAAAAGTATTACTCCAGGATTTTCAAGGGATACGCTGTAATACCACAGGAAAAAATACAAAGCAAAAAGTGGAAATAAAAAGAAGCGTATATACCTATACACAAAGCTTCATGTAAAATATTTTTGTTTTTCTTCAAAAACAAATTTTTC
>NW_007465315.1:0-334 GCF_000475195.1 Diaphorina citri | reverse complement strand
AGTGACCATGTTTTCAGCTATTTGAGGGACACTTGCAGTGCTAAGACGTTCCTCAGTAATTTCTCAACAAAATAAAAAGGAGACAAATGTTTTCTTCGTTAGATGGGCGAAAAGAAAAACATGGAAAGACAGCTAGTTCAAGATATCAAGGCATTCATAGATCATACTTCTCTGGAAATCCACCTTCCAATAATGTGGAAGAAAAGAAAGTAAAAAGTGAAGCACACTTTAGGACATTCTTTCTTCTTCGCCACTAGCACACTACAATGAAGTTATAAGGCAATGCCTCAGAGATCCCCAGTATCTATGCAATCATAATGGCACACACAGTTTC
>NW_007465314.1:0-334 GCF_000475195.1 Diaphorina citri | reverse complement strand
ACTTGAATTTAGACCACGCTACGCCACTGTGTATAACTACCATTGGATGTACGGAGACTAGAGAGAATCGACCCCTCGACTTTCGCATTATTTGATTGTCGATCTGGTATAGTGTAGACTAAATGGTTCCGCGGACACCCACGAATCTCAAAGCGATTTAACAAACTAGTATGAAAAGAACCCAGCAATAGATCCATTAAAGTGATAGTGACCCAGCACTTACCTATTATCTGCCATTAGTTACTACTGTTATATCTACTACTATTACTATAGGTAGGTACTATTATATATTACTACCAGGGCCGTATCCAGGATTTTGTCGAGGGGGGGAGGG
>NW_007465313.1:0-334 GCF_000475195.1 Diaphorina citri | reverse complement strand
GGGAAATCTTGGGCTCATACCCCATAATGGCATGTAAGCAGGTAATGGGGGTTGGGTAAATGAGTATTCGATAGGTACTTATGAGTTTTGAGTAGGTCCTTGTCAGTAGACACCATTTTCATATAAATAAATAAATAAAATTAAATGAGTAAATAAATTAAAGTAAATAAATAATATAAGGCTTTAATATTGTCGTAATGTAATATAAAACCCCTTTAACACATTTTGACACATTAAACCTCTTTATCTATTTTTTCCAGTTTAATCTTTTCCATTTTCAATTTTAAATAAATCTTGTTCATTTTCAATTTTATCTTTTTCGTCCTAAAATTTG
>NW_007465312.1:0-334 GCF_000475195.1 Diaphorina citri | reverse complement strand
CAGAGATGACGGGTTTGTTTGAATGGATGAAATTTTCAAATCTTGAGCCTAATCAGAATGAGAACCTACCTGCTTTGTTCTTGAAGTAATTTTGACATCTCCACTAATTTTGAACTTATACGAGTAATTTTGACATCACTAATTTTGAACTTACGAGTAATTTTGACATCACTAATTTTGAACTTACAAGTAATTTTGACATCTGCACCAATAAACTATTTTGTAAGGTCTCTGCAAGCACACATCTCCACTAATTCTGTACAGTGCAAATAATAGTGATTTAACATCACCACCAATTTTGATTATAGCTAGGTATGAGTAATTTTGACATCTC
>NW_007465311.1:0-334 GCF_000475195.1 Diaphorina citri | reverse complement strand
CTATAGATCACCGCAAGGTAACAGGGAGGCTGAATTTACACAGGAACTGAATGCCCATCTCAGGCACTTAGGCAGCAAAATAGACCATGTTTTAATATTGGGAGATTTAAACATAGACATTTTACCTAATAATATAACAGATGAAGGTGAAGAATATTTCGACACTTTATCCCAAAATGGGCTGTTAAGTAAAGTGAATAATGTAACACGACCTAATTCTACTAATCATTGTGAAGGCTCTTGTATTGACCACATCTTCTCTTCTAGTAAAATTCAGGTTGACGGTTATGTAATAAAAACTTACATCACTGATCATTACAGCACTCTTGCTACA
>NW_007465310.1:0-334 GCF_000475195.1 Diaphorina citri | reverse complement strand
ATGGAATTCGAACACAGTGTAAATACATAATCTATCGATCTAACAGGGATAGAACACTCTTTCTTTTGACGTGAAATAGTCAGAAAAAAGAGTGTGTACTCTTTTAATCCAACAACTTTTCTCAGCAGGGTAACAGCTGCTCAATGTAAATATGTTGAAGCGAGTTTTCCCAGAAAAAAAGAGCACAAGAAATGTTGAAAATTAATAAGTTATACCTACTAAACAGGAAATTTTCGAGGGTGGAAAAGGGTAGAAGAAATCTGTCAGTTTACTGAATACAATTTTCAAAAAACATGAAAAATCACTTTCGTAACCCTCGAAAACCATACTTGAA
>NW_007465309.1:0-334 GCF_000475195.1 Diaphorina citri | reverse complement strand
AAGAGCTGGACCATCAAGTGCAAGTGCTGGACCATCAAGTGAAGTGCTGGACCATCAAGTGCAAGTGCTGGACCATCACAACTGATTAGTGATAACTGATAAGACATGGGTGACTTTTCCAGAAGTGTTCCTTATATTTGTTTATATTTTTTATAGAAGTGTTTATTTAATTTGTTTATGTTATTGCTATTCTAATAAAAAATAAAAATGTTACCTCTGAAAAAGGTACCTAATGTTATTATTTTATCTAAAATTTCTACCAAATTGAGACATCAGTTGTGCCCAGCGTCCTCGAGCGAGGACAAAGTTTGAGAGGTCATAAAATAGGTTTAAT
>NW_007465308.1:0-334 GCF_000475195.1 Diaphorina citri | reverse complement strand
ATTTATCAAATTTGTCTGCTGAAATCAATAAGAGCAAAGAGGAAGGAGTAGAGCGTTCGCATGAGAGGAAAAAAAAAAAACGAAAGAAGAAACCACATCACTCCATTCAGTTCTTTCAATACATCGTCAATCCGAAAGTCCTCAATAAAAAGTGAACACTATTCAATGTTTTGAAACCCCAATATAACAACCTATCTGAAAGATTTTGGGGTGAATTTTAATTTTTAGATGGAACAATCCCATGACGTCAACTTGAACATGAAATGTCCATCTTCCTAGTCACATTATTGTCCATTTATTATCAATTCCAATGGAAGTGGATTAGAATTCCAAT
>NW_007465307.1:0-334 GCF_000475195.1 Diaphorina citri | reverse complement strand
TACAAAATAAACAAGTTAATTTTCTATTCTCAAGTTGAAATTTGTATATGAGTTATTTGTACCCACTAATTGAAATTGAAAGATGAGTTGGACTTGCCTAGATATCTATACCTACCTAACTACATATTTGACATTCGGAAAGTTAGTCATAGCATGGTGGGTTCTGGATCTGTAAGTTGGTCTTTATAAAATTTCGTAGTGTGTTGAGTGGGAATCGACCCTTGTGACAAACATTTATGTTTCACACAGTTATTTTATTAAATATAGGCCGGGCGGTGCTGCGAACTCTTGACGTTCGCGCGCCTCGCTTGATATATAAATATTTTTTTTTTTT
>NW_007465306.1:0-334 GCF_000475195.1 Diaphorina citri | reverse complement strand
CGCCCCGGGCGGGAATCGAACCCGCGGCCTAGCGCTTACAAGGCAGACGCACTACCAACTAAGCTAACTGGGCTGGCGGTTGCCTAATTTTAATACAAATTAGTAGGGTCTTGCTTCACCATCTAGACATAGGTACCTAAACCACATGACATGAATATTCAGGCCACCACTAGCCGCTACCATGAGACTGATTGCACCCCAACATCCAACCCCGCGAGTAACTTTACGTGGCTAAAGCCACTCATAGCCAGCCTAATTAGCTTAGTTAGTAGTGCGTCTGCCTTGTAAGCGCTAGGCCGCGGGTTCGATTCCCGCCCGGGGCGGATTTTATCCT
>NW_007465305.1:0-334 GCF_000475195.1 Diaphorina citri | reverse complement strand
ATCACATTGATGATCTGTGTGACTAGATCCTCTTCGTCAATATTATTGGTCATCATGTGACGAGCAAAACTCATAGTGCTGTGATAGGAATTCGATACTGCAAGTTGTTTCACAATGTTCCTGCTGTATTTGCGGATGACGTCTTCATGCATTGCCTCGGCCTTTTTATATCCCATCAGATAGCTTATTATGTCGACTACTAGCCATGGGTTAGTTATCCTTTTATGGATGGACTGAAAATAGACATATAATTATTTCTATATAACATATAACTAACAAGAAAATGGACATATAACAAGACATATAAAAAGAGAAGGACATATAATTGTCATCT
>NW_007465304.1:0-334 GCF_000475195.1 Diaphorina citri | reverse complement strand
ATTTGGCTTTTTCAAGACATTTTGCATAGGAATACATCAAAATATCGACATGTTTGAGTAAATGAAACTACCCCATTATATACATATACTCGTATTTCTGCCTATATACCTACCTTAAGTAGGTACCAGGAATATTTAAAAGAAAACACCTAGATATTATTTATTGCTTCTTTGCTTTTTTTCTTCCTATTGTATCAAGCTAGGCTACTAAATCATTTTAAATTTAAACTGTTCGTAGGTGTTCAACCGCCGTAATCTTTTTCAGGAATTTTAATTTATTGTTGCACCTACTGATTATTATTATTATTTTTTTTACCTATTGATTCATTTTATT
>NW_007465303.1:0-334 GCF_000475195.1 Diaphorina citri | reverse complement strand
GATAAGTAAATGAGATAAGAATGCATGATGGAAATTAGATGTGCAGATTGCTCGTCATTTTCCTCCTCCTCCTCCTCCTCCTCCTCCTCCATTACTTCCAGTAAGGCAGCAACAGCTTAGGGGTGGGTCCAAAGGTCCTGCATTGTCAGAGTGGCAGGGCGCAATTATTGAAGGGAGTATGGTCTGTGTGTACACCTCTGGTTTACGAGTTATTATGTATCTACCATTAAAATTTCCATTTTTGCTACCGGTCTCTAGAAAATTGGAAATGTCAAGCAGATTTTTGACTGCGCATTTCTTCCATCCACATATTTCTGGTTTCTGGGGAATCAGC
>NW_007465302.1:0-334 GCF_000475195.1 Diaphorina citri | reverse complement strand
TTGCGCCCATTCAAGAGATGTATCCAGTGAAAACTTGGGGAATTTCCTCGACATATTTTACGTTTTGCAGAGCAAAGAACTGTTAGCGTACGTGCAAAAATATTCCGCTAGATAATTAGTATGTGTAATATTTTAATGTATTTATGAGTAAGTATAGGGTCTATAGGGCCTCCTGTTTGAGGTAACCAACTGTTTTCATCTCCAATATACGCCATTGTCACAGGTATATCGGCTGACTGTAATAAAGCGTCCCTAATTGAAACACAATATATAACTCTCGTACGAAAGTTATTGTCCTATGACGTCATCGTATCCCGAACTGATTATTATTGTT
>NW_007465301.1:0-334 GCF_000475195.1 Diaphorina citri | reverse complement strand
GGAGATCTTATAAGTAGGTAATGTAGGTAGGTCCTATGTAGGTATAATGGCAGGAGATAGGTACATATATAGCCAGGTAGGTAGGTAGGTAGGTAGGTCTAGGTGCCTAGGTACCTCTATAATGGAAAAATTTCATTGCTACGAAAAAAGAACGGGTTTGGCTGTGAAACACTCATCTTTTAATACATACCTCTACTAACATTACTAACCTAAAAATCTGGTGTGAACATCACACGACTTTCTATTACATTTGCGGAATACGTATTTGAAAAAAAAAAAATAATAAAAAAAAATGAAAATTTTTCTAAGTTCCGAGCCTGAGCCGCCTACGGCG
>NW_007465300.1:0-334 GCF_000475195.1 Diaphorina citri | reverse complement strand
CCTGTGAAGTATTTTATTGCAGGAGAACATAGAATAAATCAGATATAAATTCGTTTAAAGTCTGCGTCTAAGTGGAAAGAACAAGTTGGATAGAGAAACCCCATATACAACTTGTTCCGGTATTCAAACAGTGTTTGCGTGCAAAATAGAGCAGAAATGACAAATGTGTTCTGTGATGTTGATAAGATCAATAAATAAAATAAATTGTGACATTCTTGGAAGCAGGATAACATCCGTGGAAAAAAGGAAAGAAAGAAAAAAAAATCCCAAAAAAGTTACTTTCGGATTCAAGTCATGTACAATGTACATTAATAAAAAGTACAAACATCTGCCC
>NW_007465299.1:0-334 GCF_000475195.1 Diaphorina citri | reverse complement strand
CTATGAGACCTGAAGGATGATGAAAAACAATTTTGTAAGAGCGTTTACTGACAGAACAACTTCAAAAGTTCGTAGGTATACTTCAAGTAGGTATAGGTAGGTATTAGCCTAGAAGGATATAGGTAGGTACTTACGTAGGTATGTAACAATGAGGTTCTAAGAGATCACTTACTATTCAACGTCATAATTACATGGATGGATGATGGTCTCGGCAGTACTGGGCAATACGTTATGTCACTACCAATTTCGGGGTGCCCTCGGTCTCGTGAGAGCTAAACCTGATGGGCCTTAGTTGTTGAAAGGGTTGGCCTCAAACATTCAATATACAGACAAT
>NW_007465298.1:0-334 GCF_000475195.1 Diaphorina citri | reverse complement strand
TCCGAGGTAGTTAGCATAGTTAGTTTAGATTTAAGAACCCCTTGAGTTCCTATTTTGGTAACCCCTGTTATTCCCGGCTTTGGTGAACTCTGATTGGTTAAGAATTTTCTAGACTTTACTAGGTCACTGGGACTTTTCTACACATTACTAGGATCTTTGAGAGCATTCTGGATGCTTCCCCAAGCCTAGGTGAGACCTATAAAATGAGTAGCTTTGAATTTTGAAATAATTAAGTCAGTCTTGCGATAGTTCTTTGTGCGATTTAGACCTGTGATTTAGTAAGCGATTTAGTACTTGTTAAGTGACTTTTAGTAATTAGACATTGAACTTTGTA
>NW_007465297.1:0-334 GCF_000475195.1 Diaphorina citri | reverse complement strand
GGGGAGGTACCTTTAGATCTAAAAAGGAAAGGAAAATTAAATCCATTTAAAATCCTTATGAGCCTGCATGTAAAAAGACTTAAATAGCACTTCTTAGGTTAAACCGCAGCAAAATAATGCTACTAACTAACATAAAGCGAGCAAAGCTTAGTAGAAAATGCATTAAGCTATGCTCACGCAATGCACTTTGAAAGAAAATTTCTTTGGCTAGATCCTATTCGAAGGACGAAAAACTTATTTGAAGATTGAAGAAAACTGAAAATGAGCCAGCCTAGTTAGCTTAGTTGGTAGTGCGTCTGCCTTGTAAGCGCTAGGCCGCGGGTTCGATTCCCGC
>NW_007465296.1:0-334 GCF_000475195.1 Diaphorina citri | reverse complement strand
CCCCGGGCGGGAATCGAACCCACGGCCTAGCGCTTACAAGGCAGACGCACTACCAACTAAGCTAACTAGGCTGGCCAAATGAAAGTTTACTGATAGAGAGAGCACGAAACCCATAATGGTATAGAATGCCATAAGCATTAACCCCGCATTTGATCAAACTTTACTCTAAATTTTTTTGTACCGTTTATATATAATATATTTATTGTGTAAAGCTTGGTCAAATTTTGTAAATAAAGATGGTTCATAAACTCACCAACTCCTTCGAATCAATCGTATTCAGCGACTGGACCTTGAGCTTGTTCACTTCCCGCGTGTACGCTTCCACCGGAACAAA
>NW_007465295.1:0-334 GCF_000475195.1 Diaphorina citri | reverse complement strand
GGGCTTCGCGAGGTGTGCATGAGGTCGCGCTTCGCGCTCCCTTGGCTTCGCCCCTGAAAACTAATATCGTCCTTGAGTTTTGTTTCGAAGAAATGAAAACTAAAAGCGAGAGAAAATATTAAACGTAGGAAAAGTTTTGCTGGCCTCAAACTCTGTTCCCTGTGTATTTCTTATGGGGAACTTAAAAAACGTCAATATCTCGGGAACGGTTTGGAATTTCGAGATTTTTGCGTATACGGTCGCGCTGCGCGCTCCCGGGGCTTCGCGGGGTTGTGCATGGGGTCGCGCTTCACGCTCCCTTGTTTACGGTCGCGCTGCGCGCTCCCGGGGGCTT
>NW_007465294.1:0-334 GCF_000475195.1 Diaphorina citri | reverse complement strand
GGGGTGTCCCGGCGTCCCGTTCAGTTTTTCATTTTTGGGCGTTTTGTCCCGAATTTCCATTTTTGTCCCAGAAAATTGTCGACATTTCGGATATTTGGCAAGCCTACTCATAGCTATACATTGAAACAAGATAATTTAGAAAATTGCTTCTACAGGGTCTAAACTCTAAAGTATACCTATTGTTTTATTTTACAGGGTAGAATTGAAGAATTGAAGCTAATATTGATGGAGAAAATTTTGGAATCATTTCTACCCACAACCTTAACGCCGACAGAAAGGAAAGAAGAAAAAACCCAGATCCTATCGTTTGCATCAACTCTGAGTAAAGTAAGAC
>NW_007465293.1:0-334 GCF_000475195.1 Diaphorina citri | reverse complement strand
GAGAGAGAGAGAGAGAGAGAGAGAGAGAGAGAGAGAGAGAGAGAGAGAGAGAGAGAGAGAGAGAGAGAGATAGAGAGATAGAGAGAGAGAGGGAGAGAGGGAGGTGTGGAGAAAAGCTGACTTAAATAAAGTTGCGAAAGGAGTAAAGGGGGGAAACTGTGGAGAAGAGGAGGCGAAAAAAAGAAGAGGAAGAAGAACGAGGATGAGGAGGAGGAGAAGGAGGAGGAAAAGGAGGAGAAGACGAAAAGAAGGTTTTGCAAATCAGAGAAAGAGAGGTGAAGAAAAGCTGACTTAAATAAAGTTGCGAAGGGAGTGAAGGTGACAAAAGAGGGAG
>NW_007465292.1:0-334 GCF_000475195.1 Diaphorina citri | reverse complement strand
CATACCAAATTTCAAGTCTCTAGCTCATACGGTTCCCGAAATAGGTGTTATTGAATTACACCGAAAACCGCCAAAAAGCGGCCGAAGATATTTTGTTTACAGACAGACACACAGACAGACAGAAGGACAGACAGATACACACACGGACCAATGGCTGAAACTTTGTATTATTTAGGCTCTAGGGACCTCAAAAAGTGTTTTGGGACTAAAAACTGACCATCGAAAATTTGACCCGATTACATTACTTTCCTTCCTATATGTAAAATGTAAATGCAGTTTCTTTGTGTTATTATGTCACAACTTTGGTGCTCACTGCAGCATTGTAGGATTTTTC
>NW_007465291.1:0-334 GCF_000475195.1 Diaphorina citri | reverse complement strand
CCCAAACTGGGGGCCCCGCGCCTTTGAAACTGCCCCGGGCCCCGCGGGGGGCTAATCCGGCCCTGTTAACAAGTGTAAGTGGAGTCCAATGTGCGGTTGCATGTGTTTCGCCCCGGCGTTGGAATATATCCCCTGGTCACTAGGGTTGATCTACGTTGCGCGGGGTGAATAATAAAAGGGAGCCGAGTACATCGTGTTGATAATAAACTAAAAATTGGTTTGACACTGAAATTTTCAACAAATCGTGAATGGATTCTCTCAGTTTCCATTTCTATTGTATTCGGTTGTTGGATTCCCATGTCATAGTTTGCTGAGGGTCAGGTTAGAATTTATT
>NW_007465290.1:0-334 GCF_000475195.1 Diaphorina citri | reverse complement strand
AACTGAAAATTCTATTCGGCGCGAAGGACCAAGAAGAGGTAATTTTCTGATATCACTTCTTTAATTTTTAATTGGGCCGACCTAGGGTCACCTATAGGCACTAGGCCGACATTTTCAAACAGGAATTTTGCCTTGTTTTCACGTTTTGTTTTTTGAGGGGCTATTTATTTACTATAGAAATACGAGAATGACAATCGATTTTTTTTTATTTTTTAAAGAGGTTTGATTGAGGGAACTGTAATTGCTGAGGTTTTGTGGTCCCAAAATCGAATGGTAATCGAATGGTTTTGTGGTATTTGTTGCCTATTTATTTAACTGAGAGAATTGTATTGAA
>NW_007465289.1:0-334 GCF_000475195.1 Diaphorina citri | reverse complement strand
ATTTTTTTTTTTTTTTTTACTAAAATATTCTAAACCGTGGCGAAGCACGGGCACAACAGCTAGTTATGAATAAATTATTACTGAGAATACTGAGTAATCGCGAGAAAAAAAGATAATAAATGCCTAAAGTTGAGACTGGCATTGTTCGCTGAAGGACAATTTAATACACCTACCTACTCTTTTTCCTGTTGACCCTGAGTGACCCTATAGTGAAACCCATCGGAAATAGAACCCAAATCTCCTGTTGATGTGGGAAAAAACCTTCACAAAGTCAAGGACTCGTTTAAAGTAAACAAAACCTGCCTAAAAAAAAAAAAAAAAAAAAAAAAAAACC
>NW_007465288.1:0-334 GCF_000475195.1 Diaphorina citri | reverse complement strand
ATTTGTTAAACAAAAAGGTCAAAGGTCCGGAGAGAAACTCTGCACATTTGATGAAGAAAATTGCTGATATCTCATCTGATCCCTCCGCCGCTCTCTCGCTCAAGTTACTCAATTCTTTTTGGACTTCATTTTTGTCTAAGGTTATATTGTTTAAACCAATCCAATAATTAGATTTAATTTCGGGTGGTATAAGTACTTGGTCAGAGTAGACTGATGAAAAGTGATCTGCAAATAAGTTCGCAATTTCGGCATCAGTAGATGCAACGGTATTATTTATGGACATTATACTGGGTAGATCACGTACCTGTTTTTTACTTTTTATATAAGACCAGAA
>NW_007465287.1:0-334 GCF_000475195.1 Diaphorina citri | reverse complement strand
AATCGGTCCCAATTTTCAAAATTGGGAAATGGGTAGAAATCTAGAAAATATGTTGGTTTTTGGGTCCGATGATAAAAAAAAGTGATTCTTATTCCATGGTCAAATACGTTCATACGTACGAAAAAATATCCCCAAGTTGTGGATCCGGAATATGATGGAAACTCGTGTGAAGTTCACACCAGATGTTTCATGTTGATAAATATGTTGCAGATTTATTATGTTTTATGAATATGTTGCATAAATATGTTTATGTTTTGATACATCATGTGTTGTATGTTCGAGAGAACATAAATTTTACATTAGCTTCTTTGTGAAAACTTATTGGGCTACGAGT
>NW_007465286.1:0-334 GCF_000475195.1 Diaphorina citri | reverse complement strand
TCCTGACCGACCTTGGCAAATTGTTTCCTGTGATTTGTTTAAACAGAATAATCGATGGTACTTGGTGGCTTCTGATTTATATTCCCGGTATTTCGAATTAGCTCCTCTGAACAATTGTACTTCAAATGAAATTATCAACAAGCTGAAAGCTTGTTTTTCACGTTATGGAATTCCAGAAGTATTACGCGCTGACTCTGCCGCTCAGTTCCTAACTCCAGAGTTTAGAAAATTCTCTGACCAATATTCTATTCACGTATCACGTTAATGTTTCAAGCCCTTATCATCATCAAGGTAATGGTGCAGCAGAGGCTTGTGTCAAAATCGCAAAAACATT
>NW_007465285.1:0-334 GCF_000475195.1 Diaphorina citri | reverse complement strand
ATTGTTCACAGATAAGTTTTTTGCCTACGAGGACAGTCAATTGGTTGTCATCAATCAATCCTTTTGTTCTGGCAAGAATTTTATGGCGTGGAATATATAAAAAAAAAATCTTGTTACTTCTCCAGTGACTGTGCTTCGGAGGAAAGTGTTTAACGCTTTGAGTATCCAGTGTGTCTGTCCTTGGGTATCCTTTTTCTTTTCCCATATTTTTTTCATTTGTTGGATGAGGGGCCTCAAAGCATTGAATTTCTGTGGTGAAGCCACAAAATTGGACATGGTTCTGAAATGGTTCTAGCATTTTGGGCATGTGGGTGATGTTGGGGATAGGGATAAC
>NW_007465284.1:0-334 GCF_000475195.1 Diaphorina citri | reverse complement strand
ATGTATTTGTCTCTTTCTTTCTCGGTTTTCTTCCTATATCTGAATTTCTTTGGTTTGTGGTATGTCTCCCTCCCCTCCCCACTCTCTCTCTCCCATCCCCTCCTTCCTATCTCTCTTTCTTTTGTGACATGCTACAAATCCTGTCAACTTGAGTTTCGAACATTCGAAATGATTGAGTGAGAATCTCTCTCTCTCAGTCTCTATCTTTTTCTCTCTCAATTGCATTTGTTCTTTCTATCTTTCTCTTTCCCTCCCGTTTTCTCTCTTCCACTCGTAGTTCTTTCCCTCTCTCTTCTTCACCCTTATTTAAATCATCCCCGTACCTCAGTTTCTT
>NW_007465283.1:0-334 GCF_000475195.1 Diaphorina citri | reverse complement strand
AAAACAGCGAAGTTAATTAGAAATTTGTACGTTTTATACGATGATATTTTATCTATTGTACTTAACTTTGCGATACTATTCATACTAACTTTTCCTATTATAGGTACTAATAAAAAAAGATATACCTAACTACTCAATCATGTGCATAATAAACTGTAGTTTCCGGCCTGAGTGTAATCATCCTGTGAGAGAGAAAACACAAAATTCAAATTTGGCTACCTCATAAAGCAAAACCTCTCAACCAGGAGGTGCTGAATTCGAATCCCGCCCAGGGAGGAAATTTTCCAACCACAAATTCCATTATTGCTTGAATTATTGTAAGGTACATTTTTAT
>NW_007465282.1:0-334 GCF_000475195.1 Diaphorina citri | reverse complement strand
AAGGCAGACGCGCTACCAACAAAGCTAACTAGGCTGGCCCTTGTCCACTCTGTTTTTAGCCCAAGTGAATAACTAACTCCTAATAAAAGGGAGGGAAATGAGCAAAGGGTCAAAGGGGCTCTTTCTGTTCGGAATAATTTAGCCCTAATTTTAACTATCCCATCCTTGGTTGGGTAGAAGAGCTCACTGTGAAAGAATCCTGCCATAAAGCCTTAAAATAATAATCACCCTCACCGTTCCTCCCCCTCCAGGTAAACTTGAAGCCACCCCCCTAGTGGAGGCTCACGACTATTACGGCCCACTAGTCGTGGTGTCCATATTGGCGGCTGTGGCC
>NW_007465281.1:0-334 GCF_000475195.1 Diaphorina citri | reverse complement strand
CGAGCAATATGAAGTTGATTGCATCAAGGAATCAAGTGAAGTAAGTCCGCGCTGACGTGTAAATTAGGGAAAAGGTATAGGATGAACTGCTGAATTTGGGAACGACATTTGAAAGCCTGAAGAAAGGGCAGTTGAATCAGCAGAGCCTACAGATTAGACGCGGCATGAGGGAGTAATATGAAGTTGATTTCATCGCGGAATCAAGTGAAGTAAGTCCGCGGTGACGTATAAATTGGGGAAAAGGTATAGGATAGGATGTTAAATCGGGAAGGATGACTGAGTCCGAAGAAAGGGCACTTCAATCAGCAGGAACAACGGTTGAACCAGCAGCAGG
>NW_007465280.1:0-334 GCF_000475195.1 Diaphorina citri | reverse complement strand
AAAAAAAAAAAAAAAAAAAAAAAAAAAAAAAAAAAAAATTTCCTTAGCTAATATCCGCGGGGCATTGGTATTACACTAGTTTTGCACGCCGCTCCGCCGCGCCGGAGGTCCCGAGTTCAGGTCCCGCCAGAGTCGATATTTCTACAACTTTGGATTTGAGGTGCACTCGGCCTCATGATCTCTCGGTATTGTGTTAGTAGAATAGTGTCACTATTTGTGACATGACCACACTGAATAAATAAGCTTTTTTTTGACTAATAAGGAAAATTCTTTGTCTTTTACGAGGCGAAGTGCTTTGACACCATTAACTTTGATAAGTAGTCTGATCTAGATT
>NW_007465279.1:0-334 GCF_000475195.1 Diaphorina citri | reverse complement strand
GCCCCCCCAAAGTTATCAGGGCCTCTTACACTAGATAAAATTGGATTTCAGAATAATAATCCAAAACACCATTTTTTTGTAATGTAATCGGGTCAAATTTTCGATGGTCAGTTTTTGATGCCAAAACACGTTTTGAGGTCCCTATTAGAGCCTAAATCCAAAGTTTCAGCCATTGGTCCGTGTGCGTATCTGTGTGTCTGTCTGTAAACAAAATATCTCGAGAACGGTAAGAGCTAGCGACTTGAAATTTGGTATTTAGCTGTCAAATGTGACACGGATGCGACACGAAACTTTTGGTTAAGATCGGTGCATTGGTTGGCGGCATTTTACCGCT
>NW_007465278.1:0-334 GCF_000475195.1 Diaphorina citri | reverse complement strand
TATTGGGAAAAATCCTACAATGCTGCAGTGAGCACCAAAGTTGTGATATAATAACACAAAGAAACTGCATTTACATTTGCATTTACTTTCACCAATTTTATTTTATTTCTAATTCTCAATTTGATCCATTCCATAAACAAGATTACAGGATGAGGTATGACTTTGTGATTTTAAATTATAAAGTAGGTATTAGCTTTTCTCGATAGTTTCAATGTAAGAGAAGACTTACATGCAGTCTACGTTCCGGTTCCTGTATTCGTTGGTAATATAAAACTAGGTAGGGTAAAACCCCCAATGGCCGACACCCTTAAGGAAATTTTTCCATAAAAACAGC
>NW_007465277.1:0-334 GCF_000475195.1 Diaphorina citri | reverse complement strand
AAACAATGACCAACCAAAGAAAGGACACCAAGTCATACTGTGATTACAAAAGTCAGATTGTATTGGTAAGCTCCACAGTAGTTTAAATTGTGTTGGTAAAAAGGTAAGCATCAAAAGGTAAAAACAACTTTTGATGTAGAAACTGTACACACTCATAATGAAAAAAAAAGGTACCATGACAAACTAAGCTTCAAGTATTTGTGTTCTGGGTTATGATTTAAAATTAATTCAACAGACAATCAAACCAAACACACACACACACACACACTACATACAGGACACTACCTGGAATCCTACAAATTCTTTCCTTTTCAATTTTAAGGCTGGACACGGC
>NW_007465276.1:0-334 GCF_000475195.1 Diaphorina citri | reverse complement strand
TAACATCGCCGTCTTGTCAGTGGTAAGTACAAGGTCAGAAAGCTTTTCAATAACTTCCCCTTTCCTCTTTCCGGTCAACATTTTCTACACCCTACCGCCTACCATATGTTATTTGTGTTGTTCAATTAAATGTTAGTCATAGTCAATATTTGCTTTTTCTCCCAACAAAAAAGTCCAAAAACTTTTTTCCCCCTTATCGAAGTTTTCCATAACTACCCATATACTTTTTTTGTTTCTTCTTTAAATAAATAAAGAAAATAATAAAAAAGAAGAAAAATTTAAAAGAGTGAGGAAAGGTAAGTTGAAGAAAGAGCCCGGAAAATAGGTAGGTTAG
>NW_007465275.1:0-334 GCF_000475195.1 Diaphorina citri | reverse complement strand
TGCTGCGCTGATTATAAACTGGGAAATCCACTTCGTACTGATGTGCATTGTATGACATTGAATCTTGATTGTGACTTAGTGCTGACGTTACTGGGTGTTGCGAATTTTTCCATGACGTTACTGGGTGTTGCGAATTTTTCCATGATGTTACTGGGTGTTGCGAATTTTTCCATGATGTTACTGGGTGTTGAGAATTTTTCCATGATACTTTCTTATGTTGTCCTCGGTCGTTGTATCTATCATTGTGTGTGAAATGTGTGGTTGATTGGTGTTCATTTGGATATCTTTCTTCAATCTTCTGTCTGATGACATAGCAAAGTTTGTTCATTCCGTT
>NW_007465274.1:0-334 GCF_000475195.1 Diaphorina citri | reverse complement strand
ATATCTTGTTTATATTGTCAGGACATAGGACTTAAAAGCAGAGATGTGCAAAATGCTTTTGAAAACCAATTTGAAATGTAAAATGCTTTTTAAAAACCAATTTGAAATGTAAACTGTAGGTACATTTTGAAAATGGTTTTTTAAATGCTTTTTAAAATGGATTTTCAAACAATAAGCCCTTGTAACCCTTGTACAAAAATTATGTTATTTACTAAAATTAAGTGAGAAAAATACAGAAAAATTAAGCAGCAAGTCTAGGAAGTCAATGAAACTGGGCCCAATAAGACCAATTACATAACCTTAGGCTAAAATTCTTCTACTGACCACTGAGAAA
>NW_007465273.1:0-334 GCF_000475195.1 Diaphorina citri | reverse complement strand
TAGGCGGGTATCGGGTACCTATTAAAGAATCTACAGGTCTTTGAATCGTACTGTAATGTCATTATTAATCTATAATTATTCTTAATTAACATCATAAAATTATGTCTTCGAGAAATTGATTTATGCATTAAATAACCACTATCGATCATTAATAAAGACATCCTTTGTAGGTACCTATAGATATGTAAATACTCGTAGTTAACTACTATTAGTGTGTATCTGTGTATTGATTATGCAAATATTACGTGAATACATTACTGTTTGGTGTTGTAGTATTTCTTTATAGTAAAACGGTTCAAGAGTAGTAAAAGTTAGATCGTTAGGTACTGAATTA
>NW_007465272.1:0-334 GCF_000475195.1 Diaphorina citri | reverse complement strand
AGCTTATCTTCACAAGCCCAAACAATTTTGTACAAAGTTTGGACCCAAATCAGAAAAATATCTGTTTGTGGGTTATTGTCCAAATGGCTATAGATTATATGATCCAGTTGGAAGAGACATTGTTACTGGAAGAGATGTTGTCTTTTTTGAAGATAAATTCTCAATTCAAGATAGCCAATCTGATCCAAATCCTGAAAAGGACCATCAGGAAATTGAACAAGATAGTCCTGAAATTCAAGATGAGAGTTCAAATGATACTAACTCTAATGAAAGACCTAAGAGAAATGTAAAACCACCAATATGGTCTTATGATTATGAAACTTATACTAGTTGT
>NW_007465271.1:0-334 GCF_000475195.1 Diaphorina citri | reverse complement strand
CCTATGTCTTCGTATAAAGCTGTGTCCACACATAGTCGACGCCGACGATCGACGAGGTGAATCTATGTTGTCGAGGCAATGTACGGTTTCAGTTGACATCGATGGACGACGTTGACTATGTAACTATTCCTATTCATCTTCTTATTATTATCAATAAATTTATCACTGAGGCAAACATTAGAGCTTATTTTATCACACTCAGAAGACGTTATGAAATATTACAGGGGCAAAATCGATTAAAGTTAAATTCATCAAGCCGCCCATTTTCTCAGACGTCACATCATTTTTCAAGTAATTTAATTTTTTAAAATAAACAAAATACTCAATAAAGTTT
>NW_007465270.1:0-334 GCF_000475195.1 Diaphorina citri | reverse complement strand
TGTGTGTGTGTGTGTGTGTGTGTGTGTGTGTTTGTTCGAACTTTATGCCTGGCCAAATCCGGAGCGAAGCGACGGATTTTGGCTAGTTAGTAATAAAAAGGAGTTTCAGTGATCCCTTGGTAGCTTGAACTAAGATACTATACCAGTAAATAGATGACTTAACGTGTTCACTCACCTCGGTAACAATCAATACACCAAAGTAAATAATAATAATAAATCCTTTGAATGTTTCTTTCCTTTGAAATCAACTGTTGTGGTCTGGCTAGGGGACGTTAAACAGAGAGAAGACTAGCGTCTGGCTGTGGGACTATAAACAGGAAGGAGAACAGCTAAC
>NW_007465269.1:0-334 GCF_000475195.1 Diaphorina citri | reverse complement strand
AGGAAACAAAAAGGTATTTACTTACCATACGAAGATCATTGTCTCGTGTTTCACACTCACAAACGGGTTCTTCTTTTTCCGGAGCCATTTCTTCCAACCTAGTTAAATACACAAGTACCCTAAGTACACTATAGGTATACACTAGTAGGTATTTAAAACAGTCGTTCTGGGAACGTCAAGAGAAAACCACTAGATAGGTGGAAAACAACCGTGCTGTCGATTGTAGAACCTTTTCTCTACGTGGGGTAGATATCTGCACGTCAGAGTTTAAAGAGGATACCCACTGGCCAGCTACTTTACAAGAACTTATTCCCAACGGATTCCTAGCGTTAAG
>NW_007465268.1:0-334 GCF_000475195.1 Diaphorina citri | reverse complement strand
GACCCAAGCTACAATTGGAACAGCAAGTGATACCACAATTGGACATGCCGTGTACCTATACTATACTTGGAGCAGAACATGAATCGAATGTGGTAAGTGTTAACCATCAACCTAGCTTTCAATTTGATTTTTTTTACTCATTGAGTTAAAAGCATACTTATTAAGTCAATACCCTCATACAGAGTGTTTAAAAAAAGTTGCCACCCCTGAAAACTCGAGAACCGTTTAAATAATCTACAGAACTATTGTGTTTTTATTTCAGAACAGGAGGTCTTAACAGTACAGAGCTTCAATGTTCTAGAAGAATCAGATTTTACCGAGATTTTCCCGAAGG
>NW_007465267.1:0-334 GCF_000475195.1 Diaphorina citri | reverse complement strand
TCAATTCACTCTAGCCAATATTGGATATTGGAAAACCGAAATACACTGGTTCGAAACCACCATCATACACAACAAAGCATGCCTATAACACAGCTCACAGCTGTTTGATCATTGAACACAATTGTAATTTGATACCCGACTTCGGACCTAGATATGATGCGGAATTCAATGTCGCTCAAATATAGGCGGGACGGTTCGGACAAACCTTTGTGACGTTTACGAGTCACACGGTCTCAGATTATATACCATGGCCAATTTTTTTTTTTACTTTCTATTACTACAGTATAGCGGAGCTATACTAGTAATGAAAGTATTGCAATCGGTCCAAATTTTC
>NW_007465266.1:0-334 GCF_000475195.1 Diaphorina citri | reverse complement strand
ATCCATTAAGGGGATTTGCCTTATGGATGTTATTCTTTTCTGCTGTCCAATTCCACTTACCCACATGAAGTCAGGGGACCCTAAAACGTACCTATATACATTTCGACCCAATTCCCGATTTAAAATTTAAATTTCACAATTTGACTTTGCGAACCACCAACCTCCAGATACAGAATCCTCCGTTCAAAACTGAGGTTTGTAACCACTGCAAAACTGAGAGGTTTGTATTGAAATCGATTTTTATGGATTCCCAGAGGAAAACAATAATCCCAGAAGAAGCCTTTGTGAGCCCACCCTGTATGATTTAAGGTCAAACATTGTATAAAATACGAGT
>NW_007465265.1:0-334 GCF_000475195.1 Diaphorina citri | reverse complement strand
TTTTTTTTTTTTTTTTTTTTTTTTTTTTTTTTTTTTTCTTCTTCTTCTTCTTTCCAGAGAAAGGAAAAAGCCCATGGCAAATTCGATGGTGATGTAACGTCATCATTGGATAAACGTCATCATTGGATAAACGTCATCATGGGGAACAAATTAAGGGTATAGTTTGAACACCCCCTATTTCCAACACCTCAAAAATGAAAGATAGCAAAAAACCAATGCCACCACGGATTTGATATATCATATCTAGGGATCGGAATCTATGCACCAAAAAAAAAGGCCAAACAAAATATGCATGCAAGATGCACCATAAAATGACCAAAATATGCAACAATAT
>NW_007465264.1:0-334 GCF_000475195.1 Diaphorina citri | reverse complement strand
TTGAGAATTTGACCACAATAATAGTAGTAGCCTACTGCTGGAGTAAAGGGACTTTTCAGTCCTATGCGAGCAGTATAGGTAAATAAGCACTATTATTAATATTACCTCCTGCCCTACGGTACTAGGGAAAAACAAACCGTTTGTGTGTTGCACATTGCATACTTGAAGTAATTTCCAGGCATTCATACAATGGCATCACGGTGACTATCAGTGAATGGATTCGTTGTATGTTGTCTGACAGGATTGATGTTTTAAAAAGATGAGTGTTTCACCGCCGTTTTTATTTCGTAGCGATGAAATAACTGCTACATTGGACGCTTGTGGTCTGTGTCGT
>NW_007465263.1:0-334 GCF_000475195.1 Diaphorina citri | reverse complement strand
AAATCAGGGGAATATGAAAGTTGACGTCATTACTAACTTTCTTGCGACCTTAGAGCGTCACAGAAGTAACCAAGTGGTAACGTTGACTGTAGACTATCTTCTCTGTACCTGGAATGTTGTACAATGAATGTTAAGAGCTATAGGTGAAAGTTGACGTCATTACTAACTTTGTAACTTTCCTGTGAGCTCATCACGTCACAAAAGTAACCAAGTGGCGGTAACTTTAACTACAGACTATGTTCTCTGTACCTGGAATAATACACTTAGAAGACCCCAAGACTCTCATGAGTAACTTGTAACTTTCTTAATGACGTCACAAAAGTAAGGAAGTTGC
>NW_007465262.1:0-334 GCF_000475195.1 Diaphorina citri | reverse complement strand
CACTAAAAACTGACCATCGAAATTTTGACCCGATTACATTACTTTCCTTCCTATAGGATAAGGAAAGTAAAAAGGAATGAACATAAAGACAAAAAGCATGGAGTTTGTACAAAAGAAAGAAATTTCCATTAGGAAGGAGAAACGAGGTTTGGGAGAGAGAGAAATATTTTCAACTTGGAATTTGAAATGGACTTAGCGGCTCTTGTAGGTTGTATCTCAAGAATTTGTTCTTCCTGATGGTGCTTATGACACAAATTCTATTCTGTGAAGACTTGGAGAGCTTTGCATCAAAATGTCGTACCGCATCTAAAATATTCAAAATTGTTTCTATGAG
>NW_007465261.1:0-334 GCF_000475195.1 Diaphorina citri | reverse complement strand
TAGTGGCGGCATTACAAGCCAAAATGATACATATGATGATTGAGTAAAAATGAAAGACTTGTAATACTGTGATACTCTGAAAGTTCAAATAATTCATGATCATGATTTGATTTTTAATTTGTATTCCATAAAATACCTAAGACTTCACGTAAAGACTGCTAAGGTAAAGAGACTTTTTGTCTCTTTCGAGCAGGATAAACAAGGTACATATATTCTATTCTATTCTTTTTTCTTACACATTTTGTTGCACCCACTGAACTACATCCCTGACCTTTTGTCCTCTCGTTTACACCTACTTAACATGCCTGACTTTTCGTCCTCTCTCTTAGGCGAA
>NW_007465260.1:0-334 GCF_000475195.1 Diaphorina citri | reverse complement strand
GTCCATCGACGGGCGGTGACTATGTTTGGACACACCTTAAAATTGGTCCATTTGGACCTGTGCGCCAGGCCAAATTCCATCCCAATTATCCACAGAGAAACGCGAGTTGATACAATCTTCAAAATTGGACAATTTACATAGGTCTGAAAATGAATGACCAAAAACTCCGAAGAATTCGGAACCACGAAAATGTTGTCAATAAATTTGTCAAATCTGTCACCTATCAAACAAAAGGTAGACTTTAAAGGTGCACCCGATTCACCCGAACCAATTAACAGTGATTTAAAGATGTGCCTATCCAATTATAGTTGTGCCAGATCAGTGAGGCTACAAA
>NW_007465259.1:0-334 GCF_000475195.1 Diaphorina citri | reverse complement strand
TTTGTAAAAAGTTGGGAAAAATCCAAATCTGAGGTCAAAACTCCGAAAAAATAACTGCAAAAGGTCGAAAATTCAATTCTTATTTTCCGTTCCAATGAAAGAGTTCAAATATGTGTGACGTCAGACTTTACGCAGTTGTTTTTTTCGTCCGCTAGGTAGCGCCAGTATGCAAGCACGCTTGCGGAGGGAGCAGAAAGAAATGCGCAGTAACGTATGCGCACAAACACATTAATGCGTTGCCTGCGAGGGAGCTTAATTTGCTCGGGACATTTGATGTGACGTCTTTGCCTACGGGAGCGTATGCCGTGACGTCAAAGTTCATGATGATGTTGTT
>NW_007465258.1:0-334 GCF_000475195.1 Diaphorina citri | reverse complement strand
TACCTCGGCTGGGATTGAACCCACGCCCTCCTGTTTGCCAGGCGAGCGCCTTGACCACTACACCACCGAGGTAGGTAAGGTAAGCACTGAGCATAGGTATTAGCAAAATCCCAATGAGACTAACAAGTCCTAGCGGATGGTAAAAACAGACTCAAATTTAATATCTTCTTTACTGTGGGTCAGGGATTTCCAACTTCCATGGGTATGCCGGCCACATGTGGGCCGTGGGCCGCTAGTTGGAAACCGTTGCTGTAGGTTTTTTTTAGTAAACTGTAACTGCTAAGGTCCTATCGTTCCGAAAGTAAAGGGAGAAGGAAGACAGGATAGGAGAAAG
>NW_007465257.1:0-334 GCF_000475195.1 Diaphorina citri | reverse complement strand
GTGGAATGCAACCTTCAAGGGAGACTGCTGTCAACACCAAAGAATAACCCCAAATCAATCTAGTCAATCCTCAAATTCTAGCAATACCACTAGTAAATCAGACACCTCAGTCAATGATTCTAGCCAAACCTGGCTTTGTACAGTATGCAACACTGCAATAAGAAGCAACACAGTATCAGTCCAGTGCAATACATGTATGGGTTGGTGTCACCTTCGAAGATGCTCCAAATTATCATCTCACAGAGAATGGACAAAACAATTTGTGGGCACCTGTTGCCAACAAATACCAAATAATAATAGGCCTAGTCAGACCACTGTTGGAACTCAAGACCAA
>NW_007465256.1:0-334 GCF_000475195.1 Diaphorina citri | reverse complement strand
CTTCAAAAAATAATCTTCTATCTTCTGTTTCATATTCTTACCTGTGTGTAGGTAGTATCTAAACACAGCCAAAGCAATCTTGAAGACAAAGCCATCTACCTGTGTGTAGGTAGTACCTAAACACAGCCAAAGCAATATTAAAGACAAAGCCATCTACCTGGATAGCGTAGTCGATTGTAGTCGCTCTATTTTAACGAAGAACTTTTGCACAATTGAGCGAATAAATTTTACTTGCAACATTTTTCCTTTGTCAAAACTATAGTGGGAGTTATTCTCTTGGTATTTTTTTTTTCTTTTTTTTTTAATTTCGCCGTTGTTTTTTCTCAAATGAAAG
>NW_007465255.1:0-334 GCF_000475195.1 Diaphorina citri | reverse complement strand
TTTGCCTGTGAAAATAGTTAAAATCATATTTTCAACACACGGGTAAGGTAAAGGCAAATTCTGTGATTTGGTCCTATTTGACTTTCGGGGGCCCCTCGGCCTTTTCTGTCTGTATGAGTAAGGTCATTAGTTCAGTGAATACAAGTTAGTAAATACTACTGATTACATCGAAGTGACAGAAATTTTTCAGTTGTAAAAGCACCATATTTCAGACTCCAAGAAATGATACAAAAATGAAAGTCAATAAAAACACTCGAAAAATGTTGCCCCCTCAAGACTACACCACTGGGAGCTGAATGGAACTGATTTTTCATGAGAAGAAAAGAGATGAAAG
>NW_007465254.1:0-334 GCF_000475195.1 Diaphorina citri | reverse complement strand
TCTCTCTCTCTCTCTCTCTCTCTCTCTCTCTCTCTCTCTCTCTCTCTCTCTCTCTCTCTCTCTCTCTCTATTTCTCTCAATAAAAGTTAAACCCACACAGGGTAAAGTTCAAAGTACTCAGCGCAGTGAAGTGTTAGAACTTTCAACTGTGGGCTGCTTGGGTTCGACTCCCAGAGTGCCATCTTGAGGGTTTAATATTTGAGAACTTGAGAAATATTTGAGAACTTGAGGGATTAATATTTGAGAACTTGAGGGGTTAATATTTGAGAACTTGAGGGGTTAATAAGCTTTCCTTGTAAAATGCTGCAGTGCAAAAAATGCTTCCTTTTTTCAG
>NW_007465253.1:0-334 GCF_000475195.1 Diaphorina citri | reverse complement strand
GTTCATAGATTCGCGTGATTGAGACATGAAATATACAGGGTGACAAGGTAATACTGCAACATGTCTTTCAGAACTAAGACACAGACCAGTAAACGAAGATAAAGATTGTAGATGTGTCACAGCCACAGCATGATTATTATCGCAATCGACTGAGCATTGAAAGAAACAAAATGGTTTATGATTATGAATGATCAAGTGGACCGAGAAAATGTAAAGTTCATCGGAAAGAGAAAATCTGACCCAATAACCCAATATGCATTAGTATAAATACTTATAAATAGGTGCTAGAATTCTTTGAAATCTCGATCTCTCTAAATTTTACATACAACCTTTG
>NW_007465252.1:0-334 GCF_000475195.1 Diaphorina citri | reverse complement strand
CCATTACATCACTGTTCACATCTATCCATTCAGCGTATGCTCCTGAAATAACATGTGTAAACTCATTAACATCCTGACGAAAAGTTCAGGAAATTGGACTTTTTCTCGTGCCTCGCCATGGTTTAGAACAGTGATTCCGAAACTGGAGTTCGCGGCCCCCCGAGGGGGGGCAGTGAAGGACTTTAAGATTCCCGGGAAGATCACATAAAATACAGTTAAGGGGCCGCGGAGCCTTCACCATTAAAATTTAAAAAAAAGGAGCCGCGAAGTAAAAAGTTTGGGAACCGCTGGTTTAGAACATTTTAGTGCGGGGACTTTCTGGTGTTCTCGTGTT
>NW_007465251.1:0-334 GCF_000475195.1 Diaphorina citri | reverse complement strand
GTGCAAGCAATTTGTGCCATAAAGTTACGAAACAACGCGCGGTATGTCGGTATGTGCAATCAGTGAAGAAGAAATATGCAGAGTATGTAGTGACCTATGTACTCGTACCTATTATGTCTCCAGATTGCCCTGCTAATTTCTTTCTGCTATTTATTTGCTGAAGGGAAAAAGACATTCAGATGAAGACCTTAGGTAGGGTAGGGTAAACAGTATGGTCTTTGGCACCCTTAAGCTGTGTTTACACATTGTCGACGCCGTCGATGGATCGACGACGTCTGAAATCGTACACTGCCTCGACAACATAAATTCACCTCTTCACTTCGTCGATCGACCA
>NW_007465250.1:0-334 GCF_000475195.1 Diaphorina citri | reverse complement strand
TTCCAAGAACAAACCTTATCTGTGAATCGAACCCGTGACCTAGCGAATTGATCCTTGGATTTTCATTTAGATTATATTATTTTGTGTCTTTTTTTCAGCTTTTCGAACAATTGCGAAGAGAATTGCCAGAATTCAAGTCCAAAATCAAAGTTCTCCAGGGAAACATTGAACAGAACAACCTGGGTCTATCTTCTGATGACTTTGTACAGCTCACTTCCAATATCAACATTATATTTCACTGTGCAGCAACACTACGCTTTGATGAAGAGCTTAAAATTGCCATTCGTACCAACATCTGCGCTACACAAACTGTGGTCAAGTTGGCCAAACAATG
>NW_007465249.1:0-334 GCF_000475195.1 Diaphorina citri | reverse complement strand
TTTTATTTCGTAGCAATGAAACAACTGCTACATTAGACGCTTGTGGTCTGTGTTGTAGCATGCCCATCCCGTAGTATGTCCCTCATCTTATTAGTAACCTTTAGAAATATGTATATAAGACCTTGTAGACCTTGTTTAGACTGCAGGAGTAAAGGGACTTTTCAGTCTCATTCTGGCAGGATAAACAAGGTAGGTATATTCTATTCTCATCGGACTTACCTCAACAAAAGTTGCACAACGGGTTAACGTTGTGTTCCAGGTCCTCTTAACTCTGGCCGGCTAATTGCCTGATTATCAAAGCTGATTTGATGTGCACAAGAGATAACATTTTTCC
>NW_007465248.1:0-334 GCF_000475195.1 Diaphorina citri | reverse complement strand
GGCTAAGGACGCTATGACACAAAACTTGACGTTGACTAGGTAGAATAGGTAGATACCTAAAAGTATATACCTCTATCATCGAATTTCTAATTTCTGCCGGTTTGTAGAGGAGGAGAACTATCGATAGTCGGCGCCATCGATAGTTTTCAAAAAACTATCGATAGCTTTCGATATAGTTTTTTTTTTTAATTACATATTTTCCTTGTTTCTAAAGGTCTTATCCCCCAAAAAGACCTAACCTAACCTAATTTAAAAAGAAAATTCTCTACCGGTTTGTGCGGCGCGGCGACTATAACCCCTTAAACAATATGTCCGATTTTAGTGATATTTGGCA
>NW_007465247.1:0-334 GCF_000475195.1 Diaphorina citri | reverse complement strand
AAGATAGCCATTACCTACTGTGTCTTACTTTCTGCTGAACACATTTGCCACCAGGTAGTCCGTTTCAAATGGCTGATAGGATCTGTTTGAAATTAGTTGTACCTTCAACCATTCTAAGATTTCTAGTGTATAGCATTTCAAAATTATGTAGGTAATGTGTAGGTAGGTATTAATAAGAAGTATGAAAATTAGGTTAGGTTCAAAAGTATAAAGCTCGTAAATATGTGTACGTTAACCCTTTCGTATGTCCAGTGGGTCAAAAACGGCATTACATCTAACACTCTTACGTGAAGCTTGATTTGTTTATTGTACACTTTCATTCTCTTCACCAGTT
>NW_007465246.1:0-334 GCF_000475195.1 Diaphorina citri | reverse complement strand
GGTGCAGATTTTTGAGGAAGTTCTGGAATTCTGGAAGATTAGGTCGCAATGTCACATAGCATTTAAATGTAGGTATAGCTACAATATTGCTACATAATCTACATAAAAAGCTAAAATGTGTGTAAATATTAAAAAACAAAATGGATAAGGGGTTTTCCTAGTTATTTGTGGTTTAAAACACTGTAGAACTCAGAAAAAGGACTTCTAGGTATCCCTGTAGGTAGGCTTGCCAAACGTCCCGAATTGGCCGGGACAGTCGCGATTATGTTCGCGGATTTGGCGATTATGTTCGCGGATTTGGCGATTATGTTCGCGGATTTGCCGATTATGTTCG
>NW_007465245.1:0-334 GCF_000475195.1 Diaphorina citri | reverse complement strand
TCAAATTACGCAGAGCCAGCACCGATATAGCACATCACTGAAGTTAAGTAATGTAGGACGTGGTTGGTAACCGGATAAGCGATCTAGGCAATGGCGTGCCGCTGGCTTTCCTCGGCCCCACTCAATGAAGAGGGAGGGTGAATTTACTGTGAGAAGGCTGCTAGCTTGTTTCAGAATGCAGAGTAAAACCCCTGTCATTAAATAAAAGCACTGATATACATAATTATGGTCATAATTATTCATCTCTAAATCCTAATTGAGGAGGTACTTTTCAAAACCTCACATGTCACATTTTTTCGAAATTGAGATTATTGTTGAAAAATGGCCGCGATAA
>NW_007465244.1:0-334 GCF_000475195.1 Diaphorina citri | reverse complement strand
CATTCGCCCAATTTAACTTCTTCATACTCACATTCCCATTCTCTCTTTCCCTTTCTCAAGCTCTCTCTCTCTCTCTCTTTAACTTCTTCATACACTCACAGTCTCACATTCCCATTCTCTCTTTATCTCTCCCTCTCTCTCTCTCTCTGACTGTTTCTCTTTCTCTCCCTCCCTCTTTATTTTTCCCTCTCGCCTTCTCCCTCCCCTCCTCTCTCACATTGTGACCCTCCCTCAAGTTTTTCGCCCCTCTCTTTCACTTTCTCTCTCTCTCTCTCTCTCTCTCTCTCTCTCTCTCTCTCTCGCTGGATTAAAACAATCCGATTTCATAACTTCG
>NW_007465243.1:0-334 GCF_000475195.1 Diaphorina citri | reverse complement strand
GTACAATTGGTAATATGTCATTTTTATTTCAGATTTTTATTCGTTCTACGAGCTCCCTGAGTGACCATTATGATTACATTGGAGTGACCATTCAAGTCATATGTATTTAGAAACCCCACTGTTTTCTATGACTTGATGAAAGGAAGACGTGAATACTCCCATAGAATCACCAATAAATATTTTGACCATTTGGCTGGAGCGTTCTCGCTCTATGAATCAAGCATAATTGGCACTGTTTTGTGCTTTCTTTTCTCAGATATTATCAGAGGACTGGGACAAAATCCAAAGTGCCACTCTCAGCGGTTCTCAATATGCACGGTCCACGCCAAATGGT
>NW_007465242.1:0-334 GCF_000475195.1 Diaphorina citri | reverse complement strand
ATCAATTTTGTAGACCAGAAGAGTAGATTTGTCTGGTGGAGGAGAACTTGTCCAGTAGTGGACATTACGAGTATAAGGGCTGCCAATGATGATGAAGACAACCCCAATGACCTTTCGCTGGTAATATCATCGCTGTTAATATCAATTTCCTGGTAAAATACCAATGTAGGATGCAGTTAAACCTTTATGTCAATGAAAAATTGTATTAATATTGTGGTTGCTATGTCTTTCATATCGTCCTCATTTCTCACATAACTGAGTGCACTGACATGGAATATTCAATTTGTTTTTCCACCGATATCATCTAGATATGTGTTACCTTTAGAATATTCCT
>NW_007465241.1:0-334 GCF_000475195.1 Diaphorina citri | reverse complement strand
TAGAGCACGATTAGGGCTATATGGTCACCCATTCAAATTTTCACCCGCCTTGACGTTGCTTAACTTCTACGAGTACTATTCTACTAGCAGCAGCGTTCATCGAAAGCCACGGTAATGTTAGCATTTGTATGAACGCCGTGTAACTATTTGTGTATGCAATGTGCAATGAGCATTTAGTGGAGATGTCAGTCTGAGCTACGTCCTCGTTTATTTCTTGTGTAAATCCGAGCTAATTTTATACGTTTATCTACTTGTAAATCCCCCCAAAAAATACCACTTCGTGGCATAAAAAAGACCCCGCCAAGTCGTTCCTCCCAAAACAAATCAAGTGCCA
>NW_007465240.1:0-334 GCF_000475195.1 Diaphorina citri | reverse complement strand
CGGATCTGAGCAAGGAACAGTATTGATGGATTCACTTGTAAACAAGAGATCAAGAAAAACCCCATGATCATTAGGCAAGGAATTGGCCTGAGAAAGAGAAATACTATTAAAAGATTCACAAACCTGTACAGCAGGCGAAAGGTCGTGACAGTTAACAATCATAGTGGAATATTGGCCTGAGAAAGAGAAATACTATTAAAAGATTCACAAACCTGTACAGCAGGCGAAAGGTCGTGACAGTTAACAATCATAGTGTTTTTGTGGCGCTCACAACAACACTCAACACAAATATAATCTTACATAGAAAACGCAGGTTCTCGTTTCTCCACAATTT
>NW_007465239.1:0-334 GCF_000475195.1 Diaphorina citri | reverse complement strand
TGCAGATAAAATTCCATACCTCCACTGGGATCGAACACACGCCCTCCTGATTACCAGGCGAGCGTCTTGACCACTACATCACCGAGGCAGGAGAAAATACGAATAAAAACGAACCTGTGCGAAGAGCTTCCGCCGGCACTACACGAGGATACCCGATCATTTCGCTTCTTCTCCCGCTCGGACTCACTCGTCGCTTTCCGGCGAAGAATAATTTCCCCTCCGCTCCCGATCGGTTTAGCAGGAGAGGGGTGTGAAAGTAGGGGAACTTTGTCTTCCGCGGTATTTGAAGGGGGATTATCTTCAGACGTATTTATTGGTGGGGAGACTGATTTTT
>NW_007465238.1:0-334 GCF_000475195.1 Diaphorina citri | reverse complement strand
TTTACACTGGGGCAATTTAGGAAGCAACCGGCAACAGCAACCTGCAGCATGCGGCGTTGCCTTATACCTTGCGGCGTTTCTTTTTGTGTTGCTAGTGGTTGCTCTACGCCGCAAGGCTTCCCATCAGAAATGGATAGAATTGCCTGTTGCCTTGAGTTGCCAGTGCTGAGAATGGTCTGATTGAGTTTAGTACAGAATAGATTTGTGAACTTTTTACAAAGTGCCTAAATTTTATTTATAATTTCGTATTGTTTTCCACATTTATATTGGTTATATTAATCATCCAGATTTTCCAATAACAAATTAAAAAAAAAAAAAAAAAAAAAAAAAAAAA
>NW_007465237.1:0-334 GCF_000475195.1 Diaphorina citri | reverse complement strand
ACATGAATTGGCATACATACACAGGGAAGCTTAGTTACTTAAGACTATTTCTAGTAGTCCAAACAATGTTGATAGATCCAGAACTATAATTCACCACGACTAAGCTTTTGCGCGTGTAGTTATGACCTTCCAGAATACACTTCTTGTAAATCTTAAAAGTTCAAGGGTTGGCTTTATTGAATGGATTAAGATACATACTGATCTAGTGGTTTAATTGAGCATCAGGCTGTATGAGGAAAATGAGAAGAGGTGGGTTGTTTAGTCACCGAAAGCAAGGTAAAACCCCTGTACTGAAGAAAATTTCAATGTAACGGTGTAACTCTCAACGATGATA
>NW_007465236.1:0-334 GCF_000475195.1 Diaphorina citri | reverse complement strand
AGAAATCATAAAAAAAAAAAATAATAATAAAAAAATAAAAAACTGGAGCAATAAAACTTCTTGATTAGACATGAAGAAATAATAAAAAAAAATCTTATAATTTATTTATGCCAAGAGATCAAATTGAAAAGGAATAAAAAAATAAGAAAAAGGAAGGAAGAGAGAAAGGTAGGTATATCTACCCACTACCCAGCTACGAAAAGAAATAAAAATAAAATTGCTTGTAAATTGATTAAACGAAGAGCACTTCAAAGTTAACTCGAGGAGAAAATAAAAATAAAAAACTCTACCCCAGAAAATAATAAAAAATAAGAATTAAAAAAAAAAAAAAAAA
>NW_007465235.1:0-334 GCF_000475195.1 Diaphorina citri | reverse complement strand
ATCTCTCTACGTCACTTTTATAAGTTCATTGGTATCGGGCGACACAACTTGAAGAATTCTTCGAAGAAAAACCTACGCTCTGGAGCGAACCCACACAGAGTAGTTAGGTACGGGGCCATTTGCCTCGGATATTAGGGGATTGGTTAATTTGGCCTATGTGCTTATCTGCCGTAGATCTACGCCGCGAGACCTTGAAATTTGGCTTATGCAATGGGAGGGTTTTGAAACATGACCATAATTATGAACAGGTAGAAAATTTGAGAACTTCAAGATTTTTTTTAAAAGAGGTTTCATAAAGGGAACTGTAAAGGTGTGTTCAAACATAGTGGACGGC
>NW_007465234.1:0-334 GCF_000475195.1 Diaphorina citri | reverse complement strand
TAATAATAATAAAAAAAACATATACTGTAAAATAATCTTCTATTTACCAGCGAGTGACTCGACTAAAATAGTGTAAAACAATACAGGCATGTTCTATAGGTAGATAGGTACCAGAAAGACGATTAGATTATAGCCTATAGATAGTCTTAAAGTCTGGAAGTTAGACACCAATACACCATCACCGGAGAAGTAGATTGCGAGACAAAGTTTAGCTTTGAACACAATACTCAGTTACTCAGCATAAATTGAGTAGGACTTCTCGTCTTGGTGACATTTGAATCTGATATTCTCATTGGTTGAAGATGACACCAGAATAACCGGTTTCTGTTTCATT
>NW_007465233.1:0-334 GCF_000475195.1 Diaphorina citri | reverse complement strand
TATAGTTCATCCAGATCAATGTGACAGCAATGAGTCATCAACCCAAAATGAAGGAACCAATTAGATTGCAGGAAATCCTTACATTGTTTCAATTGAGGTAAAGGTCTATTTTTGATAAACTCTCTCTTTTAAAATGCAGAGGTAGCTCTAAGTTTAGAGGTTGGATTCCAGAACAGGTAAGGTGGATATCGCCTTACTTACCTGACTTTGTTTCACTGTCGGAGGAAGCACTGTGCAATAAACCTTCCCCTTTTAAAGATTCTCTACCGTTGCACATGTGACATGTTTGGCAACAATGCCTATTTTTTTGCTGCCACATTGATCTGGACACACT
>NW_007465232.1:0-334 GCF_000475195.1 Diaphorina citri | reverse complement strand
AACTCTTCGTTTAACTTACCAAATTGAAACTCAGATTGTAGTAAAGTTCAAGTGTGGATTTCACCAATATTCTATCCTTAGAATTCCTGTTGAGCTAACAGCCAGTTAAGTTCCATTTGATTTGTATAGGCTTAGCTGTTTGAGGAAAGAAGGTTGGTGAAACCCTCCATAAACCTTTAAATCTGGGCCATTACGAGATAACAGAGAGTTTTTGCAATCAAAATTAACGTCCCGTTAACTGAACCCTTTAACCCCTTTTAACGAAAACTGATTTCTGTGCATGTGGAGAAACGACTTTTCGTCAAATAACGTTAAAGGGTTCAGTTAACGGGAC
>NW_007465231.1:0-334 GCF_000475195.1 Diaphorina citri | reverse complement strand
GGATTTAATCGAACCCGCGACCTACAAGGAAGGCGCGTTTTTATTCCCTATTCCGAAATGTTTCACTATGGCCATCTACCTGGTGTTTCTCTATTTCAGGCAAACTGTTCTACCTATTAGACGAGACCAAAGACTCGATCCTTATATCCTGGTTGACCTCTCTACACATAGACCCAGTCCGATATTATTGCCTTAACAAGACTGACCTAAACAATGACCTACAGGCTAAAGTCAAGTTTGATGTGGTACTAGTTGATGTTTTGGACGCTAGGGGTGACTTCAGCGCGCTACATTACCTGTCGCCTGTGAGGTAAGTTGGATCACCTCTGTTGGA
>NW_007465230.1:0-334 GCF_000475195.1 Diaphorina citri | reverse complement strand
GAAGGAGATGGAGAAAAAAGAGGAAGAAGGAAATGGAGAAGAACAAGAAAAAGACGAAGAAGATAGATCCATGTATCACTTCAATTCACTTTTTTTTTCAACCACATTTGTTGACAGTAACCTATGAAAGATCTTGTCTTGAAGAAAAGCGATTTGATTGGAACCTTTTTTTTTTCCTTTCTCTCTCTCTCCCTCTCCCTCCCTCCTCTCTTTATCTTTCTCGCTCTTTCTCACTCGTGCTCACTTTTTTCTATCTCTGTCTCTACGTCTCGCTCTCCCTCTTTCTCTGTCTGTCTTTTTTTCCTTTGTCTCTCTTCATCTTTCTCCTGGCTCA
>NW_007465229.1:0-334 GCF_000475195.1 Diaphorina citri | reverse complement strand
TTAATTTTATTTTAATTATAGTACTTAAATGTACTAAAAACAGTGGAGAAGTTCATGATATCTCATCCCATCTTTTCATATCCAAGCAAATGCTTCCCCAATATTCCCAATCACCCACTAATAAACTTCATGATGCCCTAGAATCCTAGATCCACTGATCCCCAGATCCAATAAATATGGTAATGAAGTGTCAGTGTGTTTTATAATTATTATTGGATACTTTAGGAAGGTAGGTATTATTATTATTATTATGGCTGTAACTAAGTATTCTCTTGATTACCATATATCCCAAAAACAGGGTCACCCCCCCCCCTCCTCTCTCTCATACTACAGG
>NW_007465228.1:0-334 GCF_000475195.1 Diaphorina citri | reverse complement strand
AGAAGCAATGAGACTCTGGGGACCCACTTCGCCCTGTCTTCCCCTAACTTGCAACCCTGCATGTAAAACTATGTCGAGATTGGGTGAGTGTGTGTTTGAGACCAATTCAGTCCTTCAGTGTGTGTTGTTTTTAAAAGCTATTAACATACCTACCTATTTCAGGAATACAATGAACTGAGTTGACCGCACTGATAATCTGATAAAATAACATACCTACCTATTTCAGGAATACAATGAACTGAGTTGACCGCACTGATAATCTGATAAACGAGTGTGGTGATCTTTCCACTGAAAGCTACAGCAATTATGATAAATAGAAATACAAAAAATAAGT
>NW_007465227.1:0-334 GCF_000475195.1 Diaphorina citri | reverse complement strand
CTGTGGGATCTCTATCATTACAATTACATGCATGAGGTGTGATGGCACCTCTGTGTATGTGTTGGAGAAACGTATGTACGTAGCTAATCATTGAAATTACATAACAAGAAGAAGAAGAAAAGGAAGAAGAAGTGCTTTTAAATAATAGGTACGGTATATCTACCAACAAGGTCGGATGATAAGTAGAAGAAGAAGAAAAACGGGAAGGGAGAGAAGAAGAAGAAAATAAGTGTTAATGGCAGCAATTCATTTACAAGTACAATGGAGCAGTTGCAAATGGGTAAAAATTATAAATAAATGGTCGATTCCTATGTAAAAAGTTGGGAAAAATCCA
>NW_007465226.1:0-334 GCF_000475195.1 Diaphorina citri | reverse complement strand
TTTCCCTTCCCCCCCCCCCCCCCCTAAATTCAAAAGAGCCATGTTGAATGTCTTTCCCCGTATACCAAACACTTACTTTTTCCCTTTCCTATCCCTAAAAATCAAGTTAAGCCTCAAAAGAGCCATATCGCCCCTCGTTCCCCTAAAACTGTCACAAAGGTAAAAAGTTGCCGAAATACTTCCCTGACTATCACTGTAAAACTATTGCGTGCTATCCGCATTAGGCTGAGGTTACACTGGATCAGGTGCGACATCCCACGAAACGGAATACTAGTATGTACCGACCCTCGCAGAAAATCAAGAAATTGAGCTGAGACCGCAGCCTAATGCCGGC
>NW_007465225.1:0-334 GCF_000475195.1 Diaphorina citri | reverse complement strand
TATTTTTTTATTATTATTATTATTATTATTATTTTTTTTTTTGTGCCTTGGAACCGATTTCGCACTACTTCAAAGATAGGTACCTAAGTATTACCTAGTAAAATAATATTTATTTTTTACTGTTATCACTGTAGTGTAGATACTTGGGCACTGTCTCACACGGGTGAGATAGTTTGTATAGGTAGGTATGTTTAGGATAGTTGACAGTAGACCTGCCTTTCCTCGTCAAATGGTAAGTGATCAACTGATCAGTGATCATCATAAGTACCTACTTACAGTTTGCTTGAAAGTGAAAACAAGGTACCTACCTTTTTTTTTTTTTTTTTTTTTTTTT
>NW_007465224.1:0-334 GCF_000475195.1 Diaphorina citri | reverse complement strand
GGTCTCAAGTGTTTATGTCTGGTCTGAAGAGGTAAATTTTGATTTACCTATTTTATAATCATCTTTTGTACCTACCTACCTATATGTAAACAGAGCTGCATTCTTACAAAACATACAATTTTTTATAAGCTTCTTGCACTTTCTTCAGCAATATCAAGACAAAATTCTTTCATGGCTAAAACGGAGTGAAAAGCCTGAAGTTGCAGTATCTTAACCCAGCCTACGGCTATGAACTGTGGCAGATTAAGTTATGAAAGCCCTGGAAATTATGATGGGATGACTAATACACCTAATACGTGAACATAACATTGTATGTATCTAACTATCTAATATT
>NW_007465223.1:0-334 GCF_000475195.1 Diaphorina citri | reverse complement strand
ATCGTAAAGGAAGAATGGAAATGGACCAAATATTGAGAAAGAGTTGGAAAGAATGATTAATTCTAAAATCCAACTTTACGGCCTTAAAGGTCGAACAGCCTCTAAGCTAGTTTGCCAATTAAGACAAATCCTAACTGATTAAATGGTTAAAAATACAACAAAGTAGTAGAAATTGAGCAATTCCAACATATTAGTCATTTGGTACATATTTAGTTAAAATATGCAACACCTATACACCTATTGATTAATTTCAATTTTCCTGTTATATTTTTTGTTCGATTTTTTTTTTATATTTTTTTCTTTTTTAATATCAATTAAAAAATAATGAAGTTTG
>NW_007465222.1:0-334 GCF_000475195.1 Diaphorina citri | reverse complement strand
ATTTGACCCGGTGACTGTTCTGTCCCTCCAGGGGGAATGTTTCTTCCTTCATTTGGACTCCCATGCGGAGGGCTACAACTGAGTAAAACCTATGAACAGAAACATTGTTGTTTTAATAAGTAGGTCTGACTGGGGGACTTTAAACAGGGAGGATACCAGCCTGAAATTTCCCTTGCTAAATAGAAAAGGTTGAGTGCGAAGGGCATCCACTCTTAAAATTTTGTAGCCAAAACCGAATGTCAGCCCAAAAGCGCTCACCCTAGGACTGAGAACCTGACGAAAAACGCAGACCACATTTGGACCTTTTTTTATTACTGTTTTTTACTGCTAAGGT
>NW_007465221.1:0-334 GCF_000475195.1 Diaphorina citri | reverse complement strand
AACTTTGATTAATGTTAAACCGATACCGATTGGATTAAGCTATTCAAATGGTTTCTCTAATCGGTTCAATTTTAATCCAAGCTTACCACAAAGTGTGGCCTAAATAATAGGACCTACCATATTATGTGAAATCATAATATAATCTACAAAAATCTTGGGGGAGCTAATTGACAAATATACATTATTAGGTAATTATTTCTATGTTTTTATACCCAATTATTGTTAGTAGGTACCTACTGGTACTATTTACCATTCGAGTAAATCTACGCAAAATAAATACGGCCACTTTAATTCAGCGCTTTCATTCAAAGCAAAATAGAAACATTCGCAGAGC
>NW_007465220.1:0-334 GCF_000475195.1 Diaphorina citri | reverse complement strand
TAATTTAATCAGCATGTAATATTTATGTGCTAATTCCCCCTCCCCCTCCCTTTCACCAATTGTTCTGAGACCTGGTACCCCAAAGATTCTAGGATCAGTTCCAGAAGTGAGGCAAATTAAAATAAATCCCCCTCTTTTTATATAAAACTATACAAATGAAAGTCTAGATAAGAAATAACGCAAACTATTCATGTGAAAATATGTGAGAAGCTCTCATATTGTGAGATGAATCATTTGGGAATTTTTAACCTCGCCAACCTTCCACTCAAGTTTTTCCTATTTAACTTTGCCCCCATGAAGCCTTAAATTACCAATTTTGAAGTCTCCGATTTTT
>NW_007465219.1:0-334 GCF_000475195.1 Diaphorina citri | reverse complement strand
TTCCTTTTGGGTTGTGGTCGGTTTTTTCTGTCTCTTTTCCACAATGTTCATATCGAGTCTATGAAAAATGTTGAAAATAGTAAATTGTATGGAATTTTATCCTCAATCTAATTTGAGAATTTGACCACAATGATGGTAGTAGCCTACTGCTGGAGTAAAGGGACTTTTCAGTCCTATGCGAGCAGTATAAAAGCACCATTATTATTTATTTGCCACACCCCTTGAATAATTTACCCTTAAGGCCAAATAATTTACCTACCCTTAACGATTCAACTATTGCTTTCCCTAGGAACCATTCAAAGAAATTGGCGTTAGATAAAGCGCCTAACCGGAA
>NW_007465218.1:0-334 GCF_000475195.1 Diaphorina citri | reverse complement strand
AGAAGTATTTTCCTTGCCCACATTAATTGTTCTCAATTTATAGGCTGTGAATTTATGTTGGTTTTTCTATTGCGGGGGAGTTATTTGGTCCTTGTAGCCAGGTATAACGGGAACGGATGGTCCCCCCCCCCTGCTTGACTCAGCTAGATCCCAGGTGATAAAGTATAGGTACGATGTTTTTTATTGCCTATTTTTTTTTTATCTCTCTCTCCCTCCCCTTTTCCTATTCCCTCTCTTCTGACTCTCTCTCTCTCTCTCTATCCCTCTCTCTTCCTCCCTCTCTCTCTCTCCCTCTCTCCCTCTCTCTCTCCCCTCCCTCTCTCCCTCCCTCTCT
>NW_007465217.1:0-334 GCF_000475195.1 Diaphorina citri | reverse complement strand
GATTCTGTGGCCGAGGATTCTTTGGGTTTTGCCACACCTTTGAGTTCGCCCCCTCAGCGTGTGGAGTGTCTGTGTGAACTAGACATTGTGACGGTGGAGTGTGGAGGTGGCGTTACTGTGGCACTTACTGGAGATGGCCAGGTGAGTACGAGATGGCGATTAAAAAAAAATCCCTTTTGACATCTATAAGCATAAATATCATTTAGCCATATTCCCCTTTCATAGCAAAAAGCGGAATTATAGTAATAAAATATATCTATGAATTCTATGTATGTTCCTTCCGGGAGCTTCATGAAGGGAATCTCCTTCAATATGTATATTCCTTCCTTGGTAT
>NW_007465216.1:0-334 GCF_000475195.1 Diaphorina citri | reverse complement strand
TTTCGGAGCTAAGTTAGCAAATGAGTAAAATACCTATTTTGTGAAGTTCAAGGTAGGTGTATCGCCTGTGAATATTGACAATGGGATTAGACCTACATTGAGATTCAGACCTAAGTAAATTTAAATTTTAAGGAATAAAATACCTACCTTTTGTAGACTCAGAAATCAATTTGCTTATTTCTAGAAAACAAAATTAGACTAGGTTAGGCAATGGCAATATGCTAGATTTGCTAGATATTATTTTGATCCTTTACACTCAGTCATATTGCAGCATTTGAATTCTGGGTATGAATAACTACAAAGTTTTAAGCAAGCATTACGCCATACATCAACT
>NW_007465215.1:0-334 GCF_000475195.1 Diaphorina citri | reverse complement strand
GATTACCCCAGGCTTATACCTAGGTGTGTATCTAAATAGGAAGATAGGTATCGTTTTTTCATGAATACCTATTCATTTGTCAAGGTCGGCTATTTCGTTGGGACACCCTGTATACTAACCACAATATTATTGAGAAAAAGTAGGTTTTGCGGAGCGCTTACAGCAAAAAGTTTTACCTACTTATTTTTTATTTGAAGCTGTGTACCTACCTATTTTGTGTAGGTAACTTGTAACTAGAATCTAGAAGTTTTTCTTAGGTAGGTAGGGTGCCTGGTTGTACCTTGGCCCCCAAAATCACTTTTTGATTTTTTTAATTTTTTCTATTAATGTTATT
>NW_007465214.1:0-334 GCF_000475195.1 Diaphorina citri | reverse complement strand
TAAATAGCTATAGGCTAATATATATAAGAGAGAGAGAGAGAGAGAAAGAGAGAGAGAGCGAGAGAGAGAGAGAGAGAGAGCGAGAGAGAGAGCGGGCGAGAGAGAGAGATGCAGGAAACAATGATTTGGAATGCATCAAAATCTATACGATGCATTTCCGATCTGGGCGAGAGAGAGAGTTGCAGGAAACAATGATTTGGAATGCATCAAAATCTATACGATGCATGCGACGTATAATATAAATCCTATGTACACTTTTTTTTTTTTTTTTCTTTATGCAAATACATACTCCTATGTAAATACATGGCTACACAATACATAGGTACATATACAT
>NW_007465213.1:0-334 GCF_000475195.1 Diaphorina citri | reverse complement strand
CTGTGTAGAGTACCTACTTGGATAACAAATTGAACGTAGCTAGTTCGACAAATTGCAGTGCACCATATTGAAAACAAATGAACGCGACATCTGATACAAAGGCTAATTCAGAGGTATACGTGGTTGGTTCGATGTGCTGGTAAATATCTAATAGAATGGTAGTAGATATATCATGATATCACCCTAATATGTAGTGAATGGGTTACGATCCCAACAAACACATTAAATTTTCAAGAAACAAATGATTTATTTTAACCGGTGCCTATAATGTCTCAAACTTAATATAGCTATAACTGATGCAAATATAATGAGGAGCGAACTACCAAATATCAAA
>NW_007465212.1:0-334 GCF_000475195.1 Diaphorina citri | reverse complement strand
AGCTTTTTCCACTCCCCTCTATCCTGTGCTATTTTAGTTTATATCAATTGAAAATAATGAAGAGATGCTGGACTAATGCTTTATTACTGAACAAATTTGAAATATGTACCTATACAACTACATCAGACTCGTGTGGTCTCTGTCGTAGCATGCCCGTCTGAGAGAGATGGGTCAGAAGATACACAATACTTTCCCATTTAGCTGGGTCAACACGAGAACACCAGAAAGTAGGTACCTCTAATCCGTTAAAATATTTTCGAAATACGAGTGCAAAATTGCAAATTTTTGGACCATTTTCCATTTTCTTCTCAGATTTAGGCAGCCATTATTCCTG
>NW_007465211.1:0-334 GCF_000475195.1 Diaphorina citri | reverse complement strand
TGTCTTCCAAATGATCGAGGGATAAGGCTCACCACATTTGGAAAAGCCTGTCTTGTGGCCTTAACGTGTGTTCGTATATTCGTATAAACTTAGCCCATCTTTTGAGGCTGTCTGCCCCTAAGCCTCTGTGTGGACTTTCTGTGTATTGAGTTTAGCTTCAATCTGTGTTGGGGCCCTTGGTCAAAAGAACTATCCCTGAACTAGAATCTAGATCTTTCAAAATGTGCAACACCTACAAAGCCGGTTTTCGATGTTCATTAAAGAAGGATTTTTTTTGTCCTTTTTTAGTCCGATTTTTTATTTATTATTATTATTATTATTATTATTATTATTA
>NW_007465210.1:0-334 GCF_000475195.1 Diaphorina citri | reverse complement strand
AAAAAAAAAGATAAAGCAGAAGAAGAGGAGTAGGAGGAGAAGGAAGAACACAAGAAGGGAGAGGGCTTAACAATTTAATCCCCGTATTTAAGTAGGTGTATTTATAGGGTAGTGGGGATCTGTAGGTTTGTGCTTCGAGGCCAGGTCAAGTCATAAAATGTAGAAAAGATTTTTTTTGCACTAGGTCGCGGGTTCGATTCCCGTCCGGGGTAAACTTTATCCTAAACAGATAAGGTTCGTTCTCAGAATGGCTAGCTTTCTCCTATCCTCCCATCCTTCTATTTTCGATTTTAGGACCTCTGTTGGCGTTGTAAAATTCCCACTATCAAATTTC
>NW_007465209.1:0-334 GCF_000475195.1 Diaphorina citri | reverse complement strand
GAAAATTGGAAAGGGGTTTGGAAAAGGTAAGATGTGTCCCTCATGCATAAATCTTCAGAAGTCATAACATGATAAACTCTCTCCACTTTGTCTAAATATGTGTTGAAGAGATTGGCTAGATACCTAAATAGATGTAGGGTACATTATCCGAATTAATATTTAGAATACGAGTACATGGTTCTTCAATAGAATCTATTTGACAATTTTTATTCTTCTATTTTTAAGCTTCTAATTCCAAACCTACTCTATCTAGCCCACAAAAAATAAAGAAAACTCCATCCCACCCCAAAAAAGATTAGAAATCAATTTTGTACCCCGCCTTTTATTCACTTAA
>NW_007465208.1:0-334 GCF_000475195.1 Diaphorina citri | reverse complement strand
ACTGCGGTCAAGTTCAGAATCTCTAATATTTCAGGTAGATCTGTAGACAATAATAGTAGTCTGGTCAAACGCTATTATTAAAGGTTGTAGATTCCATTTAGGCCAAGCCTGGTTCAGGAAAATTCAAAGTCTTGGGTTGGCTCCGTTATATGGGGATAACAACAGTGAAATAGGTTCATTTCTAAAACTGTTCTTTGGTCTTCCATTTCTTTGTTGAGGATATAATGGCTCTTCAGCCATCAGAGAAAGCTGCAATAATTGTTGAATTTTGTGATTATGTGTTAGAAAATTATGTAGATAGTACCTATCAGTCGTTTCCCCCCTCACATTTGGG
>NW_007465207.1:0-334 GCF_000475195.1 Diaphorina citri | reverse complement strand
ACTTTTGAGACAAGAAAAACTGTTTTTACATGTATTTTTCCTATGGCGCACATTAAAAGTGGACACACTGTATGTATTATTTATTTATACTGGATGGACTGGCCTTTTCCCGGCCCCACTTAGGCTGGGTGAGGTTCATGTGACTACCCGAGTAGGTTTATCAGTGAATCTAGATTAAACCCCTTATTTAGGAGACCTTGGTTGTTAAAAGCGATGTAAAACCTACCTCGGTGGTGTAATGGTCAAGACGCTCGCTCGTCTGGTAAACAGGAGGGCGTGAGTTCAATTCCAGCCGCGGGATGGAAGTTTATCCTAAACATTGTTAGAGAAATTC
>NW_007465206.1:0-334 GCF_000475195.1 Diaphorina citri | reverse complement strand
CCCGGGAATCGAACCCGCGGCCTAGCGCTTACAAGGCAAACGCTCTACCAACCAAGTTAACAAGGCTATCAGCACTTTAGTTTTTATCTCAAATCTAAATCATGATATGTTTGTGGTGAAACTGAGAGCTTCACTGAGAGCTTTTTTGTGAAGAAGATCTCAGCTTCACCACAAACAAATCACGCACTTTTTATTTTGACCCTGGGCATTCGTTTATTTGATGACTTTTCCCTTCTGTTCTCTTGTCAAAATACAATTTTTGGGCATTCGTTCATTCCCATGGCTTTTCCCTTCTGCCCCCCTCAGACATTGGCTCGAACAACTCTGGCTACTA
>NW_007465205.1:0-334 GCF_000475195.1 Diaphorina citri | reverse complement strand
TTTCCGATTTTCAGCAATCTGGAGCCTCTAAACTGAACGGAGCCCATTTTCACTACTTCAGAGATGAACTGAGTGAGGTCTACAGTTCACAGAACTACTAGTGTATGTACATTTGTACATTATACGCGAGTACCAATAGCTATTCAGCAGTCAGTGATGACTGTGATAATGATAAGCAGTTACTGGTCAAGTGGTGTCAGTCAAATATTGTGCTAATTTAGTCAACAAGCCTGGACAATGGATTATATGCCTCGCAGTGTCAATGACATCTTCATCTTCAAAAAAATCAGGCTCGAAACTACTCGATCGTAGAATTCCTAGATGAAAAAATAAA
>NW_007465204.1:0-334 GCF_000475195.1 Diaphorina citri | reverse complement strand
AGGGGAGGGGAGGAGAATTCTTTCCCTAATTAGCTTAATTGTTACCATTGTACGTACCATCCTATAATTCAAACTACCTATTGCTTTATTAAAAGGTCAGGTACATAATTATCTTTATTATTTTCATTACAAATAAGTGTACCTCCCTAGGATTTTCTCAACAGGTTACGTTCCGGTTCTTTCGAGTTTTGCCATTTTTGATCTCCATCAACTGCGAGGCATTATGAAAATACTCCGAGTAGGTACATTTTTTCACACAAGGAAGAAGACACTCAGACACTGAGATGTAACAAATTACGCTGGTGATGAAACAAAATCTCGTTTTTCTTGTTTA
>NW_007465203.1:0-334 GCF_000475195.1 Diaphorina citri | reverse complement strand
TAGATTATGATTTAAAAAGGTGAAAAGATTGCGTAAACCAAGCATTGTGAGAGGTACACAATGAGGCTGCCTTAAAGGGACTGATAAGAAACACCGATCCTATTTAAATAGGGGGGAAAAGGATATTATCTGTGTTATGATAATCACATACATATTATCGTCCTCCTGTTATATTCAATACTCGTCAAATGCACGTGGCTGGACTCGAACCCACGTCTCCAGATTCGAAGTCCAACGTATTAACCACTAGGCTACGGAGACGTACATTAAATAGGAAAAGACTAGGAAGAAGTTTTTTTCTTTTCTTCTTCTTTCTTTCTTTTTGAAGACGGAG
>NW_007465202.1:0-334 GCF_000475195.1 Diaphorina citri | reverse complement strand
TAAGTTATATTTCTCCTACCATAATGGCGGAACCATGATTTCATGTGACACATGAATCTGTCCGCAAAAGGTTAATAGTTAAAGACAGTGACTTTAACTTTAAACCTACACAAAACAAACTAACCTTCCTCACTGGTGCAGTTGTTAAAGCGTTGGACTTTGGATCGGGAGGTTGGTGGTTTGAGTTCAAGTCAAGTCATAAAATTTATCTAGGTGTAATAATCGGGGAACGAGTCTGGCTGAGGAGCTATAAACTGAGAGTAGATCAGCGTCTAGCTAGGGGACTATAAACAGGGAGAAGACTAGCCCAAATTTCCTCATGCTATATCAATAG
>NW_007465201.1:0-334 GCF_000475195.1 Diaphorina citri | reverse complement strand
GCGCATAGTCCCAAAATCGAAGAGAGAAGAAAGACAGGATAGGAGAGCTTAGCCGTTTCGAGAAGAAACCTTATCTGTCTGCGATAAAGTCCGCCGTTAGCAGGAATCAAACCTGCGATTTGGCGATTACAAGGCCGGTATTGACTTCATTCGTGGACAATAATAATCCTTTCAGTCAACCTGATGAGGATCATTCACCCTACTAAGAAGAATTTACTGCCGTAATTTTCAGAGCAAATCGTCTTATCGGGTGTCTAAATCGATCTCTAACAGCTGCACATTCCGAAAGACTCCCCCTTTGAAGAAAAAAATCATGAATCAAAACTGAAGTGTA
>NW_007465200.1:0-334 GCF_000475195.1 Diaphorina citri | reverse complement strand
AAAAAAAAAAAAAGATGTCCGATTTGCGTAGGTATTGGGTCTTTTTTGTTTATTTTTCAAAAGGTTGAGGGATTTTTTTTTTTATTAACATGGGACAAAAACATTCCCCCGTTTTCTAATTTTGCTCAAATAATTAAGAAGTCCTTTTTATATATTTCCTAACCCTATACTAAACCCCATAACACACAAAAAGTTGATCATTTATGAAAGATCTTGTTGTATACTAAATAACCTTATCATTCCCAGAAAGTTGATCATTTGTGAAAGTTCTTTTCGTGTGCTACCTAACCCTATCATTCCCAGAAAGTTGACCATTTGTGAAAGTTCTTTTCAC
>NW_007465199.1:0-334 GCF_000475195.1 Diaphorina citri | reverse complement strand
AAGCGAGGTACAGTGAAGGCGTTGCTGACGAAGACAAGGGACAGAATTACGGAAGAATGTACATTGGAACAACTTGAGTCTACGAGCAGAATGTTGAAGGCTATAGAACAAGATACGACAACATACAGGATGAGTTGGATGAGTTGATCACAGGTGATGAGAGGGAAGCTCAGGATGACTACAGATTCGACATTTACGAGAGCATTACAGGTATAAAAACACAGATATTAGATTACAAAAATAAGGGCATTCTGGTTGAGGTTAATGTGAGGTGGCTCCCGGCCTCACTCAGACTGGGTGTTCCGTGGTTGAGGTTAATGTGAGGTGGCTCCCG
>NW_007465198.1:0-334 GCF_000475195.1 Diaphorina citri | reverse complement strand
AGGTAGACCTGACAAGTTCGCCTGAATAGGTGCGCCTGTTAGTGTATGGCAGCAACAATAAGTCTCTCAGATGACCTGACCTGTCAGGTCTACCTGATTGTTAATGGCCGGCCTAATAGAGGGAACCACCAAGTTTGTCAACAGGTCAATGCTGCCAAATAAAATAAAAGGCTTGTCTATCTGGTCTCTTTAATTTCTACACAGACATCAGCGGTTCTTAACCTTTTTTAATTTTTGGACCACATAGACTCTACATAATCTCTTCTTTCTAAATATTTCCCTCTATTTACCGAGGTGTTTTTTTTTTTATGTGAACTTTGAAAAAACGCCTTTT
>NW_007465197.1:0-334 GCF_000475195.1 Diaphorina citri | reverse complement strand
GAGTTTGAAAATGTTACGTCATAATTGGGTCCTACGAATATTATGTCACGAAATACCCGAAAAATCTTCCCAGGAGTTACAGTTTAAGGTGTTACTTACTTCTAAAATGCTAAATATGAATAAGGAATAACCTAGAGCCCAAACATGTCAAATTTTATTTATGGATTGGTGTCCCTATCTACTCCGAAAAAGGATGACTTTTTAGGGCGCGGGCGGCTAGATTCCAAATATTGTTACAAATCAATTGTTACAAATCAGGGGGCACGGTTGGTCCAGTGATAACGCGCTTGCTTGCCATGCAGAAGGTCCCGGGTTCGAATCCCACCATCGACAA
>NW_007465196.1:0-334 GCF_000475195.1 Diaphorina citri | reverse complement strand
TTATTTTTATTTTTATTTTTTTTATTTTTTTCAGTGTTGGATACTGATGTATTCAACGTGCTATCGCCTCTGGCTGAGAGTACAGAAAAGAGGTTGCTAAAGAGAAAAAAAAAAAGAGATCAGAACCATAGTAAATCTAAAAAAAAGAGGTCAGTACAGAAAGAAAAGATGGTGTATGGATTTTACAAGAGAGAAAGAAAACTCTCTGATTTAACACGAGTTATAAGTTTTGAAAAATGTGCTACAATATCATTCATATTATTAATATAAATTTTGAAAACAGGAAAGAAAATCCCGAGAAGTTTGCCATTCGGAATACAAATTCGCAAGAACT
>NW_007465195.1:0-334 GCF_000475195.1 Diaphorina citri | reverse complement strand
TAGTTTGAGCTTGAACATTTGTTCTCGGTCAGTATTATTCTGATTTTTTCAATATCTTTTCTAGTGTAGTTACCAATTCCTGTGTAATGACTGGATTGCACTAGGCCACAGTAACTATCTACTGGCCTCGTGTCATCCAGCAATAACTTTCAAACTTTAGCCATAACTATCTGGCCTCAAACCTCAAAGGCTCACACAACTAACCATACACATACACACTGACTACTGACTGCTCTTCTCTTTTTAGGCATCACAAATCACAAGACTCCAAACTTGAGAACTTTATCTGTCCCCAATGTCTCACAAAACTACCCCCACTCACTGGGGATAGGGG
>NW_007465194.1:0-334 GCF_000475195.1 Diaphorina citri | reverse complement strand
TTCCGAGTGAAAATACCGTAATAACATCATTGGATAAGTTTTGGTAAGTTCCAACATTTCTGAGTGAAAAATACCATATTAAAATCATTGGGTAAGTTTTGGTAAGTTCCGATTATTTCCGAGTGAAAAATACCATAATAACATCATTGGGTAAGTTTTGGTAAGTTCCGAACATTTCCGAGTGAAAAATACCATAATAACATCATTGGGTAAGCTTTGGTAAGTTCCGATCATTTCCGAGTGAAATACATCATAACATCAGGTAAAACCCGGCATTTTAGGAGAAAAACAGAAAAGGCCAAATACGCCCTTTGTCACTGTCCTCATTTGTCTA
>NW_007465193.1:0-334 GCF_000475195.1 Diaphorina citri | reverse complement strand
TATATTTATTTTTGGAAACCTTCCAGGAAACGTAATTTAATTATTTTGTCAGCACAATCATTATTCTGCTAACATTCCCAAAACAAAGAAAATACCATACAAAGGATCTTGATAAGCAACTGGTAGGTACGTAAGAACTTGACAGTTCTCTCTTACTGATATTTTAGATTTAGATGACAGATTTCAGTAAATTGATATGAAATAAAACACTGTAAGCAGATTCGTGGGGTGAGGTTTCTAAAGGGGGAGACTATTAGGCCATAATTGCATAATTGTCTGCTTCTGATATTTTAGATTTAGATGATCACTTTGTCTAAATCCTGCGGTAGCACCA
>NW_007465192.1:0-334 GCF_000475195.1 Diaphorina citri | reverse complement strand
TGTTTTTACTGCCAAAATGAAACTGATTTTCAGTCCTTTACTCTACCAGTCTTAAACGAGTATCTAAGCGTAAAAGACCTAGGGTGAGTTTCATCAACCTTCTTTTTAGCCACTAACAAACTGTTAGCTTAACAGCCCTGTTAAGCCTATACAAATCAAATGGAACTTAACAGACTGTTAGCACAGGCCTTTTAAGGGCTGAAAAAATATGGGTGGAATCCAACCCTAGAATTGGAGTGTTAAAAAACTTTATTCGCAAAAGAGCATCCTCCAAGCAATCTCTTTTCTAACACATCTTTCCATTTCTTCCCCTTCAGGCCGACGTTTCGCCAGC
>NW_007465191.1:0-334 GCF_000475195.1 Diaphorina citri | reverse complement strand
CTCAACAGTCTTAAAAAAGCCCAGTACTGATTCTACATCGGAAATGATACTCATTTTCTATGCCACCCTGTAGAAGTGCACTCTAGGATTGTTCCATTCCTCTACCTGTGCATCAGGTTATAGGTAACATTTGAGTGTTAACGATGCACACTGAGAGCTCTCATACGGTAAATTATTTCCCACAATAACGTAAGAAAACTCCTGGGCTAAATTTACATGTAAAACATTGGCTACATGATTCCGTGCATAACACAAGCACGCGGAATGCAAGTCATTATGTGAGATCAGGATGGTTGTAAATTTAATTAGTGTCCGTTAAATATTTACTAATTAA
>NW_007465190.1:0-334 GCF_000475195.1 Diaphorina citri | reverse complement strand
TATTCTATTCTATTCTATTCTGATAGTGTCGTGTCCAATAACGAACGTTGACGACCATGTTGCTGACTTCATTTCTGTCTCCAGTCACTCTGAATAATGGTATACCTGTAATAATTGTGATATTCTGGCGGGGTAAAATTACAGAGGTAAAGTGAAATTGGCTTTAGCAATTCATCATGAAAATCAATCCTAAGATTGGTAAGAAGCTCTCCCTTTTTCTCTATCTCAGCTCTGGCAAATATGCATAAGAAATTCTTGGAAAACTAAAAAGAAAAAAAAATTGCTAAAAAGAAAAAAAAGGCACGGTTAAAGCACTTTGACAAGACCAGTTCCC
>NW_007465189.1:0-334 GCF_000475195.1 Diaphorina citri | reverse complement strand
CGTCAGAATTTTACATAATTAGGTACTTACATATGTAGGTAGGTATATTTATCAATAAATGATTATAATTGCCATGTAGCTTCACTAGGTAAATAGGTAGATAGATATCCATTTCATGTGAATTGGATATTTTACATTCAGGGGAGAAAGGACGACGACTAATAATTAGGTATTGTAAATGATTTTGTATTTCTTCCAGGGCCATTCTTAAGGAGTCGCTCAGGCCCTTCCTTCGAGCTCTTTCTTCAAATTCCTCATAACTTCGAGAACACAACACAATATTATATTGAGGGTACGACAGGGCCGGATTACAGGGGCAAAGGGGGGGGCTTGG
>NW_007465188.1:0-334 GCF_000475195.1 Diaphorina citri | reverse complement strand
AACTTTGCTGAATTTCACCTCCCAATAATAATAGAGCTTTCTAATGGCATTATAAATAGTACGTACTAGCAAGGTGAGGGTGAAGTTCAGTCATAAATTTGGGTTACCAGAACAATGTTGTCCATCTTCAATCCCCTTTGGATTTTTCATTTCATTTTTAACGTGTAGATCTGTAAACTGTAGACCTCACGTAACACGTTCAACGCCACGGTTGTTTTGAGCAAAATGGTTCAGAGGGCCAATGAAAAATGACTGCAGATCAAACGTCCATAAAATAATCACCAACTAAAGATATTCCCTGGCCCCAAAAAGATCAAATCGGACCCAAACAAAG
>NW_007465187.1:0-334 GCF_000475195.1 Diaphorina citri | reverse complement strand
TGAACCAGTGACTACACGTGCTGCTCGCTTTTTCGAAGATTTCCTGGTGCACTCAGCCGTGGGAGGAAATGAAGAATACCTTCTGGGGACGTAATATTATTCTGTAACTTTGTTAAACTTTGTACTGTAACTTTCGACAAGATCCAAAATAGACGCACGGGGCATGAGGTGACGCCCTGAAGACATTGACTAAGTTGATTAGGATTACGGCAGAATACATTTTAGCTAACACAAAGCTACAAAGACTATACCTAGCAAGACAGAAACCCAAGTATGAAACAAGGAAGAAGAGGATGAAGAAGAAAAAAGTTTTTTTTTTTTTTTACAAAAAAGC
>NW_007465186.1:0-334 GCF_000475195.1 Diaphorina citri | reverse complement strand
TGCGTAGAATAATTTAGTCAAATTTCAAAACAAACAATTATTACATACCTACTAGAAATATTTCTTTTTTTGCCCTTCTCCTGTTTCAATACCTAACATAAATATTGAAATTATTGCATGTATATAATTTCGTATTTAATTTAATAGGTAGAAATAGAATATACATAATATTACGAGTACCTACTATGGGCATTAGGTATGTACCTAGGTACCTATATTAGTCTAGTATTTAGCGTGGTGGATTTCGGATCTGGAGGTTGTTGGTTCGAGTTCGAATGAAGTCATACTTATTTTATCGAAGGGTATTAATCCGGGGAAAAGACATATTTTTTTC
>NW_007465185.1:0-334 GCF_000475195.1 Diaphorina citri | reverse complement strand
AGGATTTTTGTTTTATTGATCTAGGAAGATTTATTGTTCTTAACTCTTTACTTCTATAATCGTAACGAATACTAAATTACTGGTGAGGACGTGAAACTGTTTAAAAAAATTGTTTACATACAGGACAAAATTGTGTGATTTTTTGCTCGATCTGATGTTAAGAAAAATCGTAGCATGTGTAATAGTATTTCTAGGTAAAAGAGACTCGTAGGTATGTAATTGGAAAATTAGTATACCTAGGACGTACCTGCATATCTACCTTTCCACTTTCCAGTGGTATAATGCCATTAAATTATTTTAATAGGTAGCAGGTAATACCCAAAATCCAATACAA
>NW_007465184.1:0-334 GCF_000475195.1 Diaphorina citri | reverse complement strand
GAACTTACTATCAAAGTTGTATTGTAAGCTTGTAAGCTTCAAGTTATTCTTCGCGATAGCTGCTTACAGGGTGTCACGTGACAGCGCCTGTACTAAACTATAGAAAATCCAAGATAGTGCGTCATTGGAATTGGTTCAGCAAGGTTTTTGTTGTACCCTGAGTACTGACTACACAGTTCTGTTATTTACTGAGGCTGCAGAGAATACCTACCGTTTTCTATTGAGTATTGACTCTTGCTATATTATTTCTACCTCTACCATACCATAAGGCCTGACGTACATAAGAAGCGTAGTCGCGCCACTTTTCGTAGCGCGGAGTCGCGCGATGCTGCCT
>NW_007465183.1:0-334 GCF_000475195.1 Diaphorina citri | reverse complement strand
AGCTTCCATTTATTAATATTACAACATGATCACAGAACATAAATATATTCGTATAAATGGTATACCCATCCGTAAATGTAAAACTTGTACCACGGAAGGGTATCAATATCAAAACGTTATCAAGAGGCCAGCCAGCCACGATAACACTTGCCAAAGACACTGGTTCAAGATTCTCTTGCGAGTTGCGAGTATTGCTCTCATAGCCAGTGGGAATCTCTCTTCGATTTCGGGACGATAAGACCGTAGCAGTTACAGTTCCCTCTATGGAACATATTATTTTAATCTTTTTCGTACGAGTAGGTATATCTAACCACCTCTTCCTGTTCTGTTCCCA
>NW_007465182.1:0-334 GCF_000475195.1 Diaphorina citri | reverse complement strand
TATTTAAAAAAGTCGAAACACCTCGTCCCTCTGTGGAGAGAGAGGACGACTGTTTCCGCTGAAATAAAGAGGTGAGTCTCCATTTCCCAGCATATCCCATTTTTATGCTTCATAATTGTTTCTGTTTATATGTTAAGTTGAAAAAAGAAATCGTATTTCTGAAACTAGAGATGTGAAAAAAGTGAGTGAGTGAGTAAACGGTTAATATTCAAGCAGGTTTAATTACCATTTGATGAAACCTTATTTGGATAGTACCAACCATTTTAATATGAAAAGATGAGGAAGTAAGCTGATATTTTCTCACTTATTAATTTGGAAAACATGCCCACTTATA
>NW_007465181.1:0-334 GCF_000475195.1 Diaphorina citri | reverse complement strand
AGCACTCTGAGGAGTCATTCAAAATAGTCACAATCCGACCCTAGCTCTCTTTTCCGTTGAATTGCTAAAGTTTTTAAATAACAATGAACATTAAGAACTAGAACTACAACAGTAGTTAGTCTCTTTATCTTACTTTCAGACATGTTTACTTTATACGTTCTTGTTTATGCAATGCTACGGTGCATTCCTTGTATGTTTTCCTCGTTACTCTGTGGAGTTGTTTCCTCTTTGCATCACCACAGCGAATTTATTTGCAAAGCACGCGGTGGGCAGTCCCCCGATTCCAAGCTTTCAGATTTCTTGCTTAGTAAACATCAACTACTTGGTGTAAATA
>NW_007465180.1:0-334 GCF_000475195.1 Diaphorina citri | reverse complement strand
TGACAAAATTGATCCAGGCTTTAGTACTTCTTCTATAATTAGATATGAACAATATCCAGGCTTTAGGACTTTTTCAATGTGAATACCTAATAAGTACTTTTCAATAAACAATTGAAAATAGAATCAAAATAATAGAATGACACACGGAGAAAAAAGCAGTGCTGTAAGGATGACCTTGAAAAAAAAAAATGTAAAATTCAAGTAGGTACACATTATACTAAAAATAGTAAAAAAAATTCACTTCACTCGTATAAGACATCATTTCTCCAATATGTATAATGTTATTAAATTTTGAAGTATCCGTTTTCATTTTTTCCAAGGACATAATTATAAT
>NW_007465179.1:0-334 GCF_000475195.1 Diaphorina citri | reverse complement strand
GGGACTGCAGTAATATGATATTAGAGCGAAAACTGCAGTGGCGTGGCGTCTTCACAACTGAAACTAAAGCAGCAGCCTCGGTGTAGAACCTCAAACCATCCTTTATTGCTGTTTGCCCCTAATACACCTAAACCTCAGGTGGGCTTTTTTTTGTGTTTGAAGCAATCTCCTTCGTCTCTATTTCTTTTTCTCTTTCTTCTTCTTCTTTTTCTTCTTCTTCTTCTTCTCCTTTTCCTCCTTCTTCCTTTCCCGTCGTCTCCAAATTGATATTTTTTTATCTTCAAAAGGGCTGGGGGACTTTTTTTTTTTTTTTTTTTTTTTTTTTTTTTTTTTT
>NW_007465178.1:0-334 GCF_000475195.1 Diaphorina citri | reverse complement strand
GAAATCTTTATCGCCAAAGTATTATCTGAAATTATCAAAATGCCTGGAAAGCAAAAAATGGCTCAGACGCTCCCCTAACCAAGCAGGAGGGCGTGAGTTTAAATCAAAACTGAAATATTTGATTCCAAATTTAGCCTGGGATTTTCTTCGTCACATTTTTCAAATTTAGTAGAGAGAAAAAGACATTGAAAGGGAGAGAATTTTTAAAAATAAAACAGAATTTTCTCACTCATTTTTAACTCTTTCTTTCCATCCCCCTCTTCCTCACTCATTTGTTCCTGGACTCATTTCTCTCACTCATTCAAGTAAATGAGGGGAAAATATAATTTTCCCG
>NW_007465177.1:0-334 GCF_000475195.1 Diaphorina citri | reverse complement strand
TTCATGTGAAATTGACAAAATAAGAGGGCTTAAAGTTTTTTTCCATTTTTACGTACTTATTGGTCTTGTTCTTAGCTTGTTGAAATGAGACGCATAAATACAGATCCTCAAAAAATACCTACAAATTCTAACATGAAATCGATTTTCGGAAAACACAATCTGTTTGCCACAAAAGAGAGCCATTCCAATATTCCTTTGGCAAGCAGCATATCAGCGTACCCTATAAGCCACAAATGCACAACTGGATACTCAAGATATATATCTCACATTACGAGATTATGGCTCATAAGTCATAAAGATTTCAATAATAGCCGCACGAGAGCTCGGTCTTTGC
>NW_007465176.1:0-334 GCF_000475195.1 Diaphorina citri | reverse complement strand
GGGCGCGGGTTCAATCCTAACCGAGGCATTTATTTGAGGATTTGACCAAATAGACCTCTATCAGTCAAAAATCATAACAAGATTACCCTTCTCAAAACCCCCTTGCAACGTAAACACGCTCCTGACAGTTGTATGTATAACCTGTTCTACGCACACTACTATGTCTACTAAATATTATCTATTTACAATGTACATAACTATGTATACTGGCATATACAATTTATCAAGTCCAAACTTTCTTTCTATAGACCCAACATTTGTCGTTTTCTTCTGTATTTACTTTTAGCTCACCAAGATATCGCTGCTGATTATCTGATAAAGATCCAGTACCTAC
>NW_007465175.1:0-334 GCF_000475195.1 Diaphorina citri | reverse complement strand
TCGATGTCGACTGAGCCGTCCACACTGCCTCGACAATAAAGATTCACTACCGTCGATCGACGGCAGTCGACTATGGGTGGACACAGCTTTAGATAGCTTCAGAACAATTTCAGCTACACAGTCCTTTCAAGCTGGAAACTCAGTTAAGGCTGCGGTTTTAATGGATCAGATATTCTGTCCATGACCCGTTTTATGGTAGATACAAACATAAGGATACAAAAAGGACGAAGGTATCCATAGGGGTAATGGAAAGTAAAAACTCTTTCAATCTGAGAAATACATCCCACATCACAAAACCATTGCCGCGACCACGACGCGCGATGGTTGAGTAAAA
>NW_007465174.1:0-334 GCF_000475195.1 Diaphorina citri | reverse complement strand
GAAGACCAAGAAAAAGATATAGAGACATGATAAGAGATGACATGGCAAGTAGGGGTTTCCAATGGGAAGATATAGAGCAAGAAGAACAATACATTGACAGAAGATGGTGGAGAGGCCTTGTAAATCGACCCATCAGATGAGATGAAACGATACTAGTTATGTATGTATGTTGTTGTTTTTGTTAACGTAACAAGATGCCTACTTTGTTTGTAACAACATACTATGTCGACATTTCAATACTTCTCCTCCAATCCAGAGAAGAGAGGGAGGTGGGAGAGAGAAGATAGAGAGAGTGAGAAAGATAGAGAGAGTAAGAGAGGGGGGGGGGGAGAAA
>NW_007465173.1:0-334 GCF_000475195.1 Diaphorina citri | reverse complement strand
ATGTAAAAAAAAAAATCTCTGGATTTTTAAGGACTTTGGGGTCTCTGTCTATAAGGTCGGTCACTCACACTCAGACTGTCTGACATACAGACCATTGGAACATGGGTGGTGGAAAAAGCTTCAGACCATGGTCTCTCAGATGGTCTGACAGACCTAGGTCTCAAGCTCTCTCTCTCTCTCTCTGCTCCTTCTCTCTCTCTCACTCCTTTCCTCTCTCATAATACTTACCTCCAAATGAGCACTGTCTGGAGCAATTTCTTCAAATGACCAATCTTCTGATATTCCTCCATCCGAGGAGGTTGGAGACTGAGTGCTGCTCATGGTGAAAACTTGA
>NW_007465172.1:0-334 GCF_000475195.1 Diaphorina citri | reverse complement strand
TTGATCTTTTCCATTCTTCTCCAAAGCCACATCTCGAAACTTTCCAGGTATTTTTCCTCTTTCTTCCTCATGGTCCACTAGTCCTCAGACTAGTCCTCAACTATTGTCCCAAGTGAAGAGATAAGGACTAGATTCCGCAGGGCATCGGAATAGTTGATCCAATTAGTGGATTCGAACCAAGTCCTCTCTACAACAGACACAAGGATTGGGACTGATATGTCTAAATTGGGACTAGTTGGTCCTCAGACTAGTCCTTAACTATTGTCCCAAGTGAAGAGATAAGGACTAGATTCCGCAGGGCATCGGAATAGTTGATCCAATTAGTGGATTCGAA
>NW_007465171.1:0-334 GCF_000475195.1 Diaphorina citri | reverse complement strand
GATAGCCTCTTGTTTGTGAAAGGACTCATTAGTCTCATTTAGGGCTGGTGCTACACTTTAAGATAAATAATTGATGATAACAGTTAATCGACCAATCAGAATTCAGAATTTTTGATCAAAGTTTAAAATGCTGTATTCTGATTGGTTAATTAAAATTAATCATAGACTACCTCAAAATGTGGTCCTGGGCCTAAAAGAGTATGATAAGATCCTTTATTTAGTGAAGATGTGTACCAAATTTTACCCGAAATTGGACACTCAAAAAAGCTTTAGAGACCACTTTTCTATAAACAACATCGTTTTGACGCCTTGAAAAATGAAAATTCAGCCGAGG
>NW_007465170.1:0-334 GCF_000475195.1 Diaphorina citri | reverse complement strand
AAAGATTTCAGAAGGTCTATTTTCCCGAAATATGATCCCACGGGACAGAAGGGGATTAAGAAGAAAGCTATTTACCTATTTTTAATGTAATGTAAAAAAATGTAAATGCAGTTTCTTTGTGTTATTATGTCACAACTTTGGTACTCACTGCAACATTGTAGGATTTTCCACGATATCACAATAATCCTAAAATCCAATGTTTACCTACCATGCTGGCACCGGTCGCTATGCGCATTTATATGTCATAGCTACTCAATTTCCTCACGAGGCTGAGTGGGCCCCGCAACAGCCAGTCACGGAATCAATCATTTGGATGATACAAATTTCTTGACCC
>NW_007465169.1:0-334 GCF_000475195.1 Diaphorina citri | reverse complement strand
ATAAATATAACGTTTACTCGAGTACCTGGAGTATTCTAGAGGGCTTTACAATGTCATACACGTCTTGCATTTATTATACAAACTTGCTCGGTTAAGATAGTTTTAATAGGTTAAGAGCATTTTATGTTCCATACAGCGGAGGAGGAAGAGGTAGGCAGACGAAACGGTGCAGTTTACTGTGTTTAGTGTTTACAGCATACTACAGATTTCTCAATAGGCACATTTTTCACATTTTTTGTCATTAAATATACCTAGGAATAATAATAATAATAATAATAATAGTGTTTATTTATACTGCTCGCATAGGACTGAAAAGTCCCTTTACTCCAGCAGT
>NW_007465168.1:0-334 GCF_000475195.1 Diaphorina citri | reverse complement strand
GTTTCAAAGTTTAAAACGCGATTTTCTCGAAATGAGAAAAGGTGGACTCCCATCTTTTTTCCCGTGGGGTCTTCATATATGTAGGTTGGTAGGTGCCATGTCTAACTGACGGACACGGAAAGCAAAGCAGTGGAAACAACGTCCCGTGTTTTATGGGTTTAAAACAGTGCATAATATAATAAATGTTTAACGCTTGGCTATTCAAAAAAGAACCAGAGCCATTGATGAGAGATTAATTTACTTATTGATTCAATAGCATGCCTATCCCATAGTGACTCATCAGATGAGCGAGAAGAGACAGCATACTCCCCAGTTAGGTACTGGAGAAGAGCAA
>NW_007465167.1:0-334 GCF_000475195.1 Diaphorina citri | reverse complement strand
CTCAACTATCGATAGCGTTCGATAGTCAAAACTATCGATAGTTATCGATAGTGCTATCGATAGTTCTCCTCCTCTACAAAGTTCCCAAATTTGAATAAAAAGCCAGGAGGGAATGTTGATGAGATAACTTTCACAATAGGTATCAGTCATTTGTGTGTTTAGAGATAACAAATTCCATTGAAGTTTCTGTGTTTTTGCTATCCAAAGATTCATGCATGACCAGAGTAATCCTCCATAGTTGATTTAAGTTTTTGAGAGAGGTCTGACCAAAATTGAAAATATGGAATGTGAAGATTTTCTACAATTTCAAGTAAGTGTAGCACTAGGATCTATC
>NW_007465166.1:0-334 GCF_000475195.1 Diaphorina citri | reverse complement strand
CGCCGCCTATGCATATTAATGATAAATATTTAATGACTCTTGAGTGGAAGATAACCGCTAGGCGGGGTTTACGTCGGAGGTGTTCTCTACCACCTATCCCTTAGAGCTCCATTTTCCCATTTAATGTGGTCAATTTCTCAAATAAGTGAGGATCTTTACACTTCGGTTTGGAGTTGGTGATTTTCAGTGTCGGACCTTGTCAATCCCCTTGCCCTCTCCACTGATTTTAGGTGAAACTCTCCATACGTGTGTTTGTTTCCGTCTATTTCATTAAAAGCTCCTCTCTATTTCTATTGAGATTTATTACTTCATTAACTTTTTATTGGACAGCCAG
>NW_007465165.1:0-334 GCF_000475195.1 Diaphorina citri | reverse complement strand
AATAATCGTACCCGTGGCCTAGCGCTTACAAGGTGGATGCGCTACCAACCAAGCTAACTAGGCTGGCTTTTACCATTATTTAACACATCTACGTAATAAGGATGTCATATTTGGCAAAACTTAATTATAGGGTCCTACTAAAATGTCTCTCTGTCTACAGGGTCTAATGAAAGTGATCGCCAATGACACCAGTAGTGTGGAATATGTAGAGCTACACAAGATGCTGTTCAACCCGTATGAGATCTATAGTGAACAAGGTCTAGACAAGACCTTACAGGGTGCCATGAACACCAATGTGGAACGCGCCGATAACTACTTTACCACACAGGTAAGA
>NW_007465164.1:0-334 GCF_000475195.1 Diaphorina citri | reverse complement strand
ATTCAAAAATTGTAGTCATAAAAACAAAAATTAGAAAAATAAATGTGGGCAGGTGGGCCAATAAATGGTACGTTTTTAATAATACACCTAAGAATTTATGTAGATTAAAATTGTTCTACAATGACTCTGGATCGGTATGTCCTGTTTTCATGAGCTTTGAGCAGCAGGGACAGCATTAAACTTCTGGATAAATGAGGTAAAGGGGGTAAAGGGACTTTTTAGTCTCATTCGAGCAGGATAAACAAGGTATATTCTATTCTATTCTATTCTATGTAACTTCTTTCGGAGGATTGATAGAGGAAACTGGAGGTCATATCGTCCTGAAAGCGAAGAG
>NW_007465163.1:0-334 GCF_000475195.1 Diaphorina citri | reverse complement strand
AGGATAGGAGAAAGCCAGCCGTTCCGAGAACGAACCTTAAATAGAGTTTACAATAATTATGTAAACGCTTTGGTTAAAGGGCCATTTTCCTAAAATCTTCTTCTTCTTCTTCTTCTTCTTCGCCTTTTCCCATGTTCAGATGGGTTTGTCGTCGGCCTCTCAATCAGCTTTATCGCTTTGAGGCCAACTGATTTTGGCTAAACAAAATTTTCCGAGTGGGATGCCCTTCGCACTCAACCTTCGCTATTGATATAGTGTGAGGAAATTTGGGCTAGTCTTCTCCCTGTTTATAGTCCCCTAGCTAGACGCTGATCTACTCTCTGTTTATAGTCCC
>NW_007465162.1:0-334 GCF_000475195.1 Diaphorina citri | reverse complement strand
TATTTTAATCTATTCCTCTTTTCCTCTTCTCATTATCATTATTATTATCATCATTATTGTTATTGTCATTTTTTTTTTTTTAAATTAAGCAATGTCTATTAATAACTAAGCATTGTACAATATTAAACCCATAAAATAAACGAGACCTTGTTTAGACTGCTGGGGTAAAGGGACTTTTTAGTCTCATTCGAGCAGGATAAACAAGGTATATTCTATTCTATTCTGTAGGTGATTCACTTGGACATTTGGCAGACACAAAGGGAGAAGATTTCTAGGGGAATCACATGCTGGTGGGTTCCCGGCTCTGCTCTGGCTGGGTTAGATTAAATTGAGG
>NW_007465161.1:0-334 GCF_000475195.1 Diaphorina citri | reverse complement strand
TGTAGATATCAATAAAGTTAATAAATGGTTTAAAGAAATGTCTCTTCATATTAGTCCTGAAAAAACCAACTATATGACAGTTTCATTAAACAATAGAGGCCAACCCCAAGATTCTTCAATAACTATACATTCATCAAATTGCTGTACAAGTAATATTAATAATAATGTATTATCATGCAGTTGTACTCCATTACAACGTGTTGATAATTTTACTTATCTTGGCGTTGAAGTGGATAAATATTTTAAATGGAGTAAACATATAACCAAATTAAATTCTAAAATAAGGAAGTTAATGTATTTGTTTGCTAAAATTAAAAGAATAGGTGATATAAAA
>NW_007465160.1:0-334 GCF_000475195.1 Diaphorina citri | reverse complement strand
ACTAAGGAAGAAAAGAAGGAGACAAGGAAGTAGGACAAGGAAGTGGAGGTGAAGAGAATGTTGATAAGGAAGAAGGAGAAGAAGAAGAAAAAAAGAAGGAGAAGGAGAAAAAGAAGAAGAGAGAAGAAGGAGGAGGAGGAGGGGAAGAAGAAAGAGGAGGAGGAGGAGAAGAAGGAGAAAAAGAAGAAGAAGAAGGTAGAAGAAGAAGAAGAAGAAGGAGAAAAAGAAAAAAAGAAGAAGGAGAAGAAGAAGAAAATGTGATTAGAAAGAAGGGAGAAAGAGGAGAGGGACAAGAAAGGTGAGGAAGAGAAGAAGGAGTAAAGAAGAGGAACAA
>NW_007465159.1:0-334 GCF_000475195.1 Diaphorina citri | reverse complement strand
ATGCGTTGCTCCGTGTTCATGCGTAGAAATGCGGGACATTTCGAAATGTAATGTGACTGGCTGCATAAGGAACAACTTGTCGAACGATTACCATCAGCGCGTCCCGACAAAACGTGATCACTGGAGATAGAAGGCGCGGAAATATCACCTGAAGCGGTGAGGGTGTCGCCAGAGTGAGGCGAATCAACAGTTGACATATAAGTCTTCGTTTGGCCGAATTGAAAGGTCTTCTGGTTCGTAGCGGGGGCACGAGAAAGATGAACCGAGGGAGACGCTTTCACGGTAGAAGACATGACAAGATCACTGATTGAACACTGCTTCTCTACGAATTTAA
>NW_007465158.1:0-334 GCF_000475195.1 Diaphorina citri | reverse complement strand
TACAATCACTCTAGAACTTTGCAATTTTATAAGTCAGAGACATGTAAAAAGTGAGTTATACACAAGGGTTAAGTACTCTTTTCATTATTTTCAGTGGACTACTCAGTCATTGACTCAGATCCTACCACATGTAACTCACTCTTCAACTCCCTATGAGTATAGGGAGTAAGTAAGGATTCAACTCATTGACCAAGTGGTCCAAGGGTAGTTCTTGTTTCTTATACCTCACTCCCTAAGAGTGTGGAAACCTTGTACTTAAGCTTAAACAATGCATATCTTTGTGTTAGAATAAACATACCAGCATCATGATATCATTGGCCAGATCTCGGGCGAG
>NW_007465157.1:0-334 GCF_000475195.1 Diaphorina citri | reverse complement strand
ACGCATGTTCGATTCCCGCCCTGGGCGGACTTTATCCTAAATAGATAAGGTTCGTTTTCGCCATCTCGGAACGGGTTGCTTTCTCCTATCCTGTCCGCCTTCTCGATAAAAACTCCGTTGTCTTTTTCGTACCAATGAAACAACTGCTACATTAGACTCGTGTGGTCTGTCTCGTAGGAATCTTCTCACAACTAAGTCCTGCCTGTCACGTCTAAGTTCAGTGCCTGGGGTTCTCCCCATTTTCGCACAGCAGAAAATTCTTTCTGTTCGCAAAATGGCTTTCTTTTCGTTTTTATTATCATATTCATTGCCCACGTTCTTCTTGTAATTTTCT
>NW_007465156.1:0-335 GCF_000475195.1 Diaphorina citri | reverse complement strand
CCAAAGCAAAACTTAATACCAGGTAGAATTGACAGAAACCTTTCTAAAAAGGTTTCAAAGAAGTCTTAGCTCAAGCTAAGAACAGTAAAGCTGACTTTTTCTCATGAAATTCAGCACTTTTCTCCAGTAGTTATCCTCTTATCCAGGCAAAGGGTACAAAAGAACGGGAATATCTTTTAATGAACAATGTTTCAGAAGTAGATAATCATAAAAGAAATATTTAAGATATAATAAGGCAGCTAAGGTAGGAAAGGTAATAAAAAAATCTGGTGTGAACATCACACGACTTTCTATTACATTTGCAGAATACGTAAGTATTTGAAAAGAAATAGAAA
>NW_007465154.1:0-335 GCF_000475195.1 Diaphorina citri | reverse complement strand
AGAAAATCCTCGAAAAGATCAATTTCTCCCTTGAAGAAGAGTGCACAAAATGTAGAGGAAAAGAAAGTGAAAATTGATGGCGAATTTCACGAAAACTTCGTGAAAGCTATTGAAGCCACCCTGATCAAAGTAAACTCCACATTATCTAAGGACGACTTACTTAAGCTCTTTAGAGAAACTAAAAACGTCCGAAACAAATATAACGTAATAACAAAACTTGGGCTTGATATCGCTGACCTGAAAATTGTACTGACGAACCTGATCGAGAACAAAATATCACCAAACATGAAGACTAGAATAAGAACTCTTTGTAAACATATCGATCCTGAAACAAC
>NW_007465153.1:0-335 GCF_000475195.1 Diaphorina citri | reverse complement strand
CGCTCGCCTTGCAAGCGGGAGACCCGGGTTCGATTTCGGGCGGGGTCAAGAAATTTGTATAATGCAAATGATTGATTCCGTGACTGGCTGTTGTGGGGCCCACTCAGCCTCGTGGGGAAAATGAGTAGCTATGACATATAAGTGCGCACAGCGACCGGTGCCAGCATGGTAGGATTTTAGGATTATTGAGATATTGGGAAAATCTTACAATGCTGCAGTGAGCACCAAAGTTATGATATAATAACACAAAGAAACTTCATTTACAAAAGGCTACCTGCCTATTCACATTAACCTCACCCAGGCCGAGTGGGGGGCCGGGAAAAACCATTGCCCAG
>NW_007465152.1:0-335 GCF_000475195.1 Diaphorina citri | reverse complement strand
ATACCTATGCATTTTTCTATCATGAAAATTAATTAGTAACAGAGACAAATTGACAAGAGTGGATAGGTACCCTCAAAATCATCCCACTAGAAACTTACCTACCTATGTGATGTGCATTTCAGAATTGCTACGGAAATATGCAGAACATTGTTTGAAAGACATTGTGCAGTGCCTGTTTACTCAACTGCCTCAATTCTCTGAAGACTTGGATGATCCATCCAATGTGAAGGTAAGAAAATAACAGAGTTAAATATGTAGCATTACCATATGGATACTTAAGTCCCTATTCGTGTAAAGGTCTGGAGTAGTATCAGTCTTTATTCATACAAAAAAAA
>NW_007465151.1:0-335 GCF_000475195.1 Diaphorina citri | reverse complement strand
AAATATGTGCCATTTGCTATGCCCAGACTATTGGTCCTAATTTATGTTTATTTGTGAATATCTTCAATGATACCAAAAAGACTAGCCAGTTTAGCAATTGTAACCAATAATCAAATAGGAATAATTTGGTCTCTCCTAGAACTCGAACTTGGTCCCTTATGTTTATCAAGCGACGCGACGGCCCGTAATTCTTTAGCCACCAAATGTGGCCTTATGTTTATTTTATCTAGCTTAGGTATGATGAGAGCTAATCAATCCAAAATCCGTGGGCGAAGTTCCAATTCCAATCTTATCTTCGTTTATACAACTGCTCCCCCAGGAGTGAGACACAGTGT
>NW_007465150.1:0-335 GCF_000475195.1 Diaphorina citri | reverse complement strand
TACTAGGCACTTGGACTGATAATAGCATCATTTTTTTGGTTTTAACTCGACTTTTTGCAAAAGTAGGACATCTTGTCTTTTGTCTAAGAATAGGCTTTTGAAGGCTCTTTTTCCAGAGGGATCAAGCGAACTTTCCCCTTCAGACATACATATTTCATTCGGTTTTCTTTAAACTTTGAATTCAATCTGACCCTCATTAAGATATTCCAGTCTTTGGTTACTTTGGTAAACTTTTTGGAATCGAAAATGACCCACCACCACACCACTAGGTCCTCGCTTGTAATATTCACAAGGATTGAACCCACCATCACACCCCGGGGCCAGAAATATTTACT
>NW_007465149.1:0-335 GCF_000475195.1 Diaphorina citri | reverse complement strand
CTCATATTTTTAAATTTTAAAGTGTCAACAACATTTTTTTTTACAATCTGTTCCATTCGGCCTATCTATTATTCTTTAAGAAAATATTTTAAAAAAATGCTTAAGTTTAGCTTTTGACATGATATTCGGTGAAACTTTTTATTTTCATTGTTACTTAGAGCTTTTGTTTGGGTCATTAGGTCTTTTCTGTCATAAATTTATGTGGGAAAAGACTTAAGCAGATTATTACAAAAAGTATTACTTAAGAATAAATTACAATAAAAGACATCTTTAACCCTTATTTCAGATTTAAATTGATTTGAAAGTTAAATAAAGAAAATAAATTTCTTTATTTA
>NW_007465148.1:0-335 GCF_000475195.1 Diaphorina citri | reverse complement strand
GGTCAAAGTGAGCCAGTTGCGTCCACTGGCAGACACAATGGGAGGCTCACTAATCTGCTCCGGAACATCTAAAGGGGTAAGTAAAAAATAAATGGATTTTGGGGTAAGCAAGTAAAAACTAAATAACCAAGGGGAAAATAAGATCTATGGCCAGTTGGCCAGGACAAAAATATGAGTTTAAACTCTTTAAACTTAGTTCATTTTAACTCTTGGATTAAGTGCATTACGCAATCTGATTGGTTTTGATGCAGCCATTACCTGAACTACAATATAGTACACATCTGCTAATGACTACAAAATACAAAGCACTGAAGTTAATCCACAGCTGATCAAAA
>NW_007465147.1:0-335 GCF_000475195.1 Diaphorina citri | reverse complement strand
TTTTTTTTTTTTTTTTTTTTTTTTTTTTTTTTTTTTTAACAACCATCAACAACAGTACCAGAGAAAAATTAACCACACTTAACTTATGGACCACACTGTATCTCTCTCTCTCTCTCTTATGTGGTAATGATTTCAATAGGCTATTCTTGTGGTGATAATGACATGGAAATGGCGAAGGAGAGAGAGAGAGAAAGAAACGAGAGAGGAAAAGAGATGGAAGGAGAGGGAGAGAGAGAAAGAAAGAGAGAGAAAGAGAAAGAGAGAGAGAGACTTGAAATGTTCAAGTATACCTGATACATGATGGAATCTGTGAGCTTGTTGAGACCAGGGCCTTT
>NW_007465146.1:0-335 GCF_000475195.1 Diaphorina citri | reverse complement strand
CAATTTGATTGCATGCTAATTGTTTACAATTTGCATAATACCAGCAAAATGATAATATTGATAGTATCACACTGGGTACTCTTCAGTACTTCAGTGTTAAAGTGGATCAGGGTTCCAGAACTCTAATATATCAGGAAGCCATACACTTTGATATAGCATTCCAACACCCTAAATCAGGGGGAATAGGGGTGGGGAACAAGTCCAATTCAGTGACTGGGTTCCAAAAACTCTAATAATATATCAGGAAGCTCGACCCTTCAATCTTATATTATAAGAACGAGATCCATTCACTCATTCACATTTCATAGTTCACACACTGATCGCTCTATCTCTAG
>NW_007465145.1:0-335 GCF_000475195.1 Diaphorina citri | reverse complement strand
CAAATGAACTCAGATGATTTTAGCATATTGGTGGAGATGTCTTTACAACCGAGTCTTAACAAATCAGTGGAGTTGTCAAATGAACCGAGATTCGGTTCAGGACTGTATTTACTTTTTCTGTTTGTTTCAACATAACTGGCGAACGGTTTGTCCAATTTTGATGAGATTTTGCAAAAATTTGGGCCCCGTTGGTTATTTTGGGGGCCCCGTAACTCGGAAGGGTCCTTTATTTAATTGAATTCTACGTTCAATGAACTGAACTGCCTACTTGTTAAGTACCTCCCTCTCCGAATACCTAGTAGAATAAAAAAAAGTAAAATAATAATAATAAATAA
>NW_007465144.1:0-335 GCF_000475195.1 Diaphorina citri | reverse complement strand
ATGTCAGTTAAAAATAATACAACTCTTACCTGTTAGCCATAGCTTCATCACTTTAATACTAGGAACATCGGGAAATATAATGACAATATCATCATAGTTGGTTTCAGTTGGTAAGCCGCCTACATAGATAAGCTCTTCATCGGTGTTGCTCACATATTTGGCATCCATGGTGTCTACAAAATGATAGAAAAATTGGCATTACTTTGATGAAATTTTGAAGTACTTACTTGCCAGTCTTGTATGATTATCCCTTACATCAGAACTCTTTTCAAAGCAAGGAGCTACCTTATACCTCCATGTTTCAAAGGGTGAAGTTCTTTTTGATAAAGTCCTGA
>NW_007465143.1:0-335 GCF_000475195.1 Diaphorina citri | reverse complement strand
GGGGGGGCTTGGGGGGCTTAAGCCCCCCCAAAGTTATCAGGGCCTCTTACACTAGATAAAATTGGATTTCAGAATAATGATCCAAAACACCATTTTTTACTTTCCTTATCCTATAGGAAGGAAAGTAATGTAATCGGGCCAACTTTTCGATGGTCAGTTTTTTACTTTAAAACACGTTTTAAGGAAAGTAATGTAATCGGGTCAAATTTTCGATGGTCAGTTTTTGATGCCAAAACACGTTTTGAGGTCCCTAGACTTTAGAGCCTAAACCAAAGTTTCAGCCATTGGTCCGTGTGTGTATCTGTGTGTCTGTCTGTAAACAAAATATCTCGAGA
>NW_007465142.1:0-335 GCF_000475195.1 Diaphorina citri | reverse complement strand
AAAAGAATTAGGAAATGCACAAGCTGCTATAGGGAACAGTGAATTGGGGATGAAAGGAGAGAGCAAAGAGGAGGAGGAGGTAGAGGAGGAGAAGAGGGAGCAAGGAGGAGGAGGAGGTAGAGGAGGAGAAGAGGGAGTAAAGAGGAGGAGGTAGAGAAGAAGAAGAGGGAGTAAAGGAGGAGAAGAAGAAGGAGAGGATGAACAGAGAGGAAAAGGAAGGGAAGAGGAGAAAGAGTTAAAGGGGAAAGGAACAAGCTTTTTTTTACATTTTGTATTTTGTAGCTTAAAAAATGGTCCCGAATAGAAAAGAAGGATAAAGGGGATAACAGAAAGCG
>NW_007465141.1:0-335 GCF_000475195.1 Diaphorina citri | reverse complement strand
GAGATATTTTGTATACCACCTTTTCCAATTTTCCCATTTAAACCTGTAGTACACACATACATACGTGCGTGCGTGCGTGCGTACGTACGTACGTACATACATACATACACACGTACAGACCATGGGCTAAAAACCACTTTTTGGGATCAGGGTCAAAACACGGATATTTCCAACCATTTCCCGATTTTGAAAATTTGGACCGATTGCAATACTTTCATTACTAGTATAGCTCCGCTATACTGTAGTAATAGAAAGTAAAAAAAAAATTCATCAAAATCGGTCGAGCCGTTTTCTCGTGAAAAGAGGACAAAAACGGGTCTATTAGGCCATTTTCT
>NW_007465140.1:0-335 GCF_000475195.1 Diaphorina citri | reverse complement strand
AGAAAAAGAAGGAGGAGGAGAAAAAAAGCCTAGGTAGATGTTACAAAAAAGAGAATTAGGAAAGGGAGGAGGAGAAGAAGACGAAAAATATGAGGTAGAAAAGAAGAAATTGGAAGAGAAAAAGAACAACAATAAGGGGAGTGAGAAGGAGGAAGAAGGAAATGTAGAAGAGGGGGAGGGGGAAGAAAATGCAGGCAAAATATCTCAACACATTTCATAAAGGTCAATTTTCATATTTTTTTCTCTCTTTCCACTTGATTTTTTTTTTAAAGAGGTTTGACAGAGGGAATTGTAACTGCTATGGTCTTATCGTCCCGAAATCGAAGAGAGAAGGA
>NW_007465139.1:0-335 GCF_000475195.1 Diaphorina citri | reverse complement strand
TCGATGGTGGGATTCGAACCCGGGACCTTCTGCATGGCAAGCAAGCGCGTTACCACTGGACCAACCGTGCCCCCCATTACGTTATTTAAAGTGCACAAAAGGTCCCTTGTTACAGAAGGGGTTTTCAACATTTGCAATTTGAACCTTATTAAACAGTTTGGGTTAATATAAACTTTCCAATTTCCAACAATAATTTAAAACATGCTTCCTGCCCGCATAAAATAATAATAATAATAATAATAAAACATTTCATGAGTGCTACAGAAAGGCAGAGTATTGACTAGCTTTTCAGTGTCCTTAGACCCCTATCACCTTCTTTTTTTTTTTTTTTTAAA
>NW_007465138.1:0-335 GCF_000475195.1 Diaphorina citri | reverse complement strand
GCCCCGGGCGGGAATCGAACCCGCGGCCTAGCGCTTTCAAGGCAGACGCACTACCAACTAAGCTAACTAGGCTGGCTGGAGGTAAAGGAAAGCGGTGCTTTCCCTAGTTTCCATGTAGGATATTAAGGCTATGGGATCCAAAACATGGGAAATTCCCTTTTTTTTCCCCCCCGCAGAGCCGCCGGCGTAAAACAAGCCACAATATTTTCTTTTTAATTGATCCCTCCGAAGAATCGTGGGAAATCGGGAACGGGGGCGGAAGGGACAAAATGAGAGAAAAAAAGGGAATAATTATCAATGAAAGGAAAATGAATAATTACAACAGGGGATATTGA
>NW_007465137.1:0-335 GCF_000475195.1 Diaphorina citri | reverse complement strand
TACTTTCGAGTTTTCCGTGAGTTGTTTTCATGTTGGGGTTTTTGTTTTTGATTTTCGTTTCTACGTTAATTTGAGACGAATTTGGATCATCGCATCGTCATTCGCTTTGTTACTAATCGAATTAGATGGCAAGGGCCAGATTTTAGACAAGATAGTGGAATATCGTACTAAATTTTCCAGGATTATCTTTCAGTGTTCATATTGGCAGTCGGGAGAAGGTCATCTGATCTTTCCTATTCCACCTTATCCTTCTCCGACTTGAAAGTTCAGAACACATTGAATTTGTGTCCGGACATAAAGAGAAAAGAGACACACAAATCCTGTCAATTTATATT
>NW_007465136.1:0-335 GCF_000475195.1 Diaphorina citri | reverse complement strand
TTCATTCTTTTCCTACCTTTCCCTTTTCTCTTCCTCTTCTCTCCCATCTATTCCTCTTTCTTTCCCTTTCTTCTTCTTCTTTTCTCCTCCTCCTCTCTTTTTCTCTTCCTCCTCCTTTTCCCTTTTTTTCCCTCAATGTCCCTTTTCTCTCCCATCTATTCCTCTATTTTTTCACATTCTTCTTCATCTTTTTTCTCCTCCTCCTCCTATTCATCTGTGGTGTGTATTCTGGCACCGCATTTCATCACATCCTTGGGATTCACCTCCCCCTCCCCTCCTCCCCCCTCCAACCCTTTCCCTCCAACCCCTCCGTATTTGTGAAAAACTTTTCAAAA
>NW_007465135.1:0-335 GCF_000475195.1 Diaphorina citri | reverse complement strand
TCTACTAGTAGTCGTACCTACCTATATGGCAACAAGAAGTTATATTTCTACTAGTAGTCGTATATGCTAACAAGAAGTTATATTTCTACTAGTAGTTGTACCTATATGCCAACAAGAAGTCGTCTTTTCCTTTCGGAATTTCGTCTCTTCTTAAGCTCGCTTCCCCTCTTTTGGCATGATAGCGACTGTACTAAATCACAGAAAATCCAAGATGGGAAATAAAAATTAGCTACCAATCTTAGAACACATCCTACCTAACAGAATTCCTACGAATACAAATGCCACCATCAGATTTACAAGATTTTACAAGGCATTACAATATTTTACAAGACATA
>NW_007465134.1:0-335 GCF_000475195.1 Diaphorina citri | reverse complement strand
CAACAGTGTAAGTATTTAGATCTTGTGTAGCTCCATAATGTATTGCAATTCTTAATTTCATAGCTAAAGTTGTAAAGGTTATCTGTAAAAAAACAACTAAATATTAATACAAATAGGTATATCTATTTGGTAAGGCTTCTCATTTCCTAGTTTCTGAGAGGATTTAAAACATTGAAAAATACCTTTTTCAAGTGGTTTGTGAATCCTTCTTCAGTAGCAAAGTAGGTATGTAGGTACCTACTAGTTTGAAGATAATAATACATTTATGTTTTTGTTTCAGAGATCTGTCAGAGAATGAAATCAGCAAAATACCCACCAATGCATTTCAGTTTCCT
>NW_007465133.1:0-335 GCF_000475195.1 Diaphorina citri | reverse complement strand
TGTCCAGATTATCAGTCATACTATAGCCACGCCCAACGTTGCTTAACTTTAATGATTCATTTGGGAACTTATGCATTCAATGTGCTATTGCCACGCCCCCTGGTTGGCTAGCCAATTTGGTTCCCCAGGAAGGGTAACTATAAATAAACTGGTTGGTGATTTGAGTTAGGTACCTTTTCTGTCATTATTTCGACGGCCTACGTGTGTAGACGGCCTACGTGTATAGACGGCCTAATAGTTCGACAGTCGACACTCTTGACTTTTTCGACAATTTCGACGTTTTCACGGCATGTTTGCTATTTACGCGTCGCTGATTCCGGTAATCTTTCTTGTAA
>NW_007465132.1:0-335 GCF_000475195.1 Diaphorina citri | reverse complement strand
TTTAATGGTGGGATTTATAGCAAAATTCCCACAAAAATCTCGTCCTCAACACGCTCCCCTGTGCCAGATCCGAAAATGTCCCGCTTGATGTGTGAATAATATTTTTTTTTTTTATATATTCGTTATAAGCTTATAAGTAACAAATAAATACCTAATTTTGTTTTAATTGCGTGGTATTCTCTATCACATTATTGATTAAATTAAGTACAACTTCTAGTGTAAGGTCAGTATGATGGATTCATGAATAGACAGGTTCAGAATCTTGGCTACAGTAGACTCCATTGCTTGGGTTAAGTTGTTGCCTCCTAATGAATGAATACTTTTCCTTTATACAC
>NW_007465131.1:0-335 GCF_000475195.1 Diaphorina citri | reverse complement strand
AGAGACTAGCGAGACTCAGTTTACGGCTATGTCGCTCCTGGTATCTTCCACGCTCTGTTGTAGAACAAGTAATTAAACACAAGACTTGGCGTTTTACTACTTGGTCGATTGGATTTAACCATTTAACCTTTTATGTGCAACGGGGATGTGTCTCAGTATGCTTATTGTAAACTTTAAATTGTCTTCTGAGAAAATCCGTAGAGGCTAGGAAATGAGAATCGAAATACTAAGACCTTGTATTAACTGTTGATCATAAGATTTGCTTTGCGATCTTGTATTAATTTAACATGGGTGGCACGTAATGAACTCTTAGGTATATGCAACACTAGATTCCA
>NW_007465130.1:0-335 GCF_000475195.1 Diaphorina citri | reverse complement strand
CAAAAAAAAAAAAAAAAAAAAAAAAAATCCTCAACTATTTACCTACATAGGTACTTAGGTAATACATATCTTAAAAGTTCTTAAACTAGCAGGAAAATCGCCTGGTCAAAAAATCCTGGAAGAGGAATTTTATTTTTGGAAAAAAGCACCTTGCCCCTGAACACTTATGACCCGACGACCCCCCTGTTCCACGAGCTCCTTCTGCATAAATTTAATCCCTGCCCCGCCCTGATATCACCCCCCGAAATGATTGATGACAGCGGGCCCAGAATCAGGACCCAAAACATGAGGATAGACCGTAGCACGTTCCTAAGGTGGACTAGGAGGGGGGTGGG
>NW_007465129.1:0-335 GCF_000475195.1 Diaphorina citri | reverse complement strand
GATAAGGGAAAACCAGCTCTTCCAAGAAAGAACCTTATTCATTTAGGATGGAGTTCAACCCAAATGGCAATCAAACCCGTAAACCTAAAACTTAAGGGAGACATGCTAACTTCCAAGCTAACCAGACAGGCTGTGTCAGTGTGTCCAAAGGGCATAGTTAACTTGGTAATTATGCAGAAGTCACGTCCGTGGAAAAGAAAAGCTCCTTTTTGTACTTAACCTAACCCTATAATAACACTAATCACTGCTCTTATTGCGAAAACTCCTTCTTGCATTTAACCTAACCCTATAATAACACTGGTCATTGCTCGTTTGTGCCAGTTCCTTTGGTAGCA
>NW_007465128.1:0-335 GCF_000475195.1 Diaphorina citri | reverse complement strand
TGCCTCGTGTTAGCCATCTGATGACATCAAGGTCGTTGTGATATTTCATTATCACATCATTATCACACCTAGGTACTACGTAAACCTATGACATAATCACATTTTAGTCCCTATTTATCACACTATAGCACTTAGTGGAATAAAACTCTATAAAGGGATTTGAGCTCGATAGAAGGTGCCGAGTTCGATTCCCATAGTCGACAGGGGAAATACAGCTTCATGGAAGATTGGGGTGGGTCAGAGGAGCTTACTTTAATTCCTGAAGGGTGGTGTACAGCAGGGGCCGAGGCTACAATTTGAAATTTCAGTTTAAACCTATATTGGTTTTTAGGTTG
>NW_007465127.1:0-335 GCF_000475195.1 Diaphorina citri | reverse complement strand
TTTTTATTCAAAGTCGATCAATGCCAATCCACCAAAGTATGGACGCTGCTCAGACAATGAAGTTTGAAGTCCCATATATCTATTGAATCACAATCTCGTAAAGTTCAAGACATTGACCCACAGAAGCTCGGTCATGCAGAACGGTAGAACATGAGGGCTCCCCAAACCAGGGGCTGCCCCGCTAATGGACATTCCATGTCCCACCCCCTTCATGACGATATCCCCTATTAGGAAATGTCGCCCTACTCGGCGGAGATGAAGTTGATAAAGCCATCAATATTTTTTGTACACTTACGTGCAAAAAACTCGGGAGAGATTTACTTTGGAAATTTTTT
>NW_007465126.1:0-335 GCF_000475195.1 Diaphorina citri | reverse complement strand
CTTAAAAAAGTTTCAGGTACATTATTTTTCTTTTCCGAAAAATAAATTACCTTCACCTCTTCAGGACGAAGGTGGAAACCCCCATTTGCCTATTCCTGAGGGATTCGTGATGAGATGAGACGCAGGCACTGAAGAGAAATGGAAAGTCAAAACGAAAAGACATAAAGTAGGAGCGAGAGAGACACTGAGATATGAAAATAGATAGCGAGAGGGAGAGAGGGAAAGAGAGAGCGAGAGAGAGAGGAAGGGAGAGGGAGAAGGAGGAGAGGGAAGAAAGGGGAAAGAATATAAAAAGAGATAGATGTAGAGTTGTAAACTATAGAAATAGAAAGACA
>NW_007465125.1:0-335 GCF_000475195.1 Diaphorina citri | reverse complement strand
GTACAGACGGGGTCGGCGTTTTTCGTCAGCCTCTCAATCAGCCCTAACAAGGGTGATTGCTTTGGGCTGACATTTGGTCTTGGCTACAAATTTCACGAGTGGATGCCCTTCGCTTTCAACCTTTGCTATTTCTTTAGCAAGGGAAATTCAGGCTACTATAGGTACTCCCTGTTTAACGTCCCCCAGCCAGACTTATTATATCTATTAATTAATTATTTAATTATAATTGTTATAATATAAATTTTAAAGGACAATTTAGATTCGACATTCAACTAAAGAAAGTTTGGTGAGCTTTCGGGAATACTCAGATTCCCATCGTCAGACCAAGATCGCGA
>NW_007465124.1:0-335 GCF_000475195.1 Diaphorina citri | reverse complement strand
TGCAATTGTACTCCTAACATCAACTGGAACTCTACATGACCACGTTCCACATGGGCAATTTAAATGCAGTCCTAACCTCTCATGATATGCTATTAGGTGCCTTGTAACCCACTGGAAAGACCACTGTACAACTGACTTGTTCATAGTATACCCCATAAATATAATCATTATTCCTACTTGTAGTGTGGTACTTGGTATTGTACTTGCAGCATATTGAGCGTGAGCTAAGCGAAGGTCAATAAGACCTATTATTATTTTAAATAGGTAGATAATGAAAATTTAAATCTACCTAATGAGTTTTTAATTTTATTGTTGAGTAGGCAGTCTGAGTAATA
>NW_007465123.1:0-335 GCF_000475195.1 Diaphorina citri | reverse complement strand
TCTTCAAAGCGGTTATCCAGTTCTTCTCTTAAGGTGTCTACTAGTTCTGACTCTTTAAGTTTTTCAAAGCATATCTTCTTTTGGACTTTGTGTTTCTCTCTTCTTGATGTACTGATTCTCTGCTTCACTTTTACCAAGACCAAATAATGATCTGATCCACATTCGGCACTCCTCAGACTTCTCACATCTTCTATTATCTTTCTATGTCTACTGTCAACTAATACATGGTCTATTTGGTTTACTACTTTGCCTCCAGGGGATATCCAAGTCCCTTTATGAATGTCTTTATGAGGGAACATTGTACTCGCTATGCATAGATCTGCTGCAGTAGCAAA
>NW_007465122.1:0-335 GCF_000475195.1 Diaphorina citri | reverse complement strand
GAACATTATCCCATCAGGATAAAATCCGCCCCGGGCGGGAATCGAACCCGCGGTCTAGCGCTTACAAGGCAGACGCACCACCAACCAAGCTAACTAGGCTGGCCAAGAATTAAGTTCGCTTGAAATGCTTAGCTGTTTTAACTTGCCTCGTGAAAAACACCACTGGCACCCAGTAACATTTCAATTCATTTACGTATTTGACCCGTGGTTTTTGGACAAAACCAACAGCTGGGCTGTTTAGGTACCTACTGGTCTGATGTGGTAAAGCCATAAAACAGACAGTAGCAACTAGAATCACCCCTAAAGCTGCGTCCACACATAGTCAACCTCGTCGA
>NW_007465121.1:0-335 GCF_000475195.1 Diaphorina citri | reverse complement strand
TCGCCTTGCGTGTGTGTGGGAGTACTAGAAGTATAGCCATAGCAGAGAGTAACTTTGGAGTGTGTCTATACTAATGTACCTATATCTGAAACCTATTGGTTTACAAATTATACCTGAACAATAGCAGGCACGATATCGGTCCGAAAGTTTCGGCGAAAGCGAGCGAGAAAAAAAAGCTGGAGAAAAGAAGAAGGATCTTACCAGAAACAATTTGAGGTAAAAGAAAGAAGCATAGAAGATGGAATAAGATATTGATACTGAGAGAAATGTCTTACGAGCAAAAACAACGAGGGCAGGGCACCAAAAATAGTATACCAATAAATAATTGACTATCC
>NW_007465120.1:0-335 GCF_000475195.1 Diaphorina citri | reverse complement strand
AACGAATGGTTCATTTTTCTTTTCTGATTACAGGTAAGAGGTTAACGCACTTAAGACGGCCTCTAACGCGTCTGGAAAACCATGAAAAGCTTGGGTTGTAAGTATGAAAGTTAGGTCTAATGGTAACGCACTTGTCTGCCACACAGAACGTCATGGGTTCGATTCCTATCACAAAAAAAAATGTGCATTTACAATTTTACATACATAAAAACATAACTCATTGACTCAATCTCTAAAATCCTGAAGTTTAACCGTCAAGAATTGAGGACACTACCAAAAATAGGTACGCGTTGATAAATGACTCTTAAATCCACTATAATCAACTGATTAACATC
>NW_007465119.1:0-335 GCF_000475195.1 Diaphorina citri | reverse complement strand
TTCTATCTCCACCTCTCTTTACACTCTCTCTCCTAATCTTCCTCTTCCTCCCTCCTCTCTCTCCGTCCCTCTCTTCCTTTCTACTCTTTCAATCTCTCTCTCTATTTCTCCCTCCTCGCCTTTCCTCCTTTTATCCCCTTTCTTCCATTTCACTCCCTCTCTTCCTTCCCTCGCTCTTCTCTCTCCCTCTTTCTCTTCCTTCCTAGGACTTTATCCCACGCATTCCATTCAAACTACGTGCTGCAATGTTTCAAGACTGTGACAGTGTGACAGTCATGGTTGATGTCTTAACTTTGTGTTGTCCAGAACAAGATCCGTGCACATCAAGACATTCC
>NW_007465118.1:0-335 GCF_000475195.1 Diaphorina citri | reverse complement strand
GGGTGCGATGGTCGACCGTGTGATATCAGAAGTTCTTTTTTGGGTTTCAGATAAAAAGAGAACCATCTCAAAAGAAGTCAACGTATGTAATTTCGTTGAAATTGGGTTTTAAAAAACATGTAAGATACAGGTTGATATTAAACTAGTTATTTGTTGACCTTTAAATCCGGGGGTACCTAAGTAACTCAATTTCAAATAATTACCAAGGTGAGAACAGTAAAATAAGCTCTTCATTTCTAAGTACAATTTAAGAATTTAACCGAATTCATAAATAAATATAATAAACTAATTCATCATCACAAAACACGAAAAAGACATTTCGTTTCTTGAGGGCC
>NW_007465117.1:0-335 GCF_000475195.1 Diaphorina citri | reverse complement strand
CATGAGGTACCTACCCAGTGACAGGACAAATTTAAATAACATGCACTTTATTGCAAAAGCGATAGTATGCAATAAGTACCTACAATTCAAAAGTGATTCAAAATTCATACAATAATTCAAGAATGCATTATAATGATGAATGTAATGCAATAAAAAATAAAAAACAATGAATTTTTCAAGACATCTATGTTCTATGTATACGTGCAGGTATTGCCATTTTCAAATGATGTTTGATTGACAAATATGTTGACAATTGCGACAAAGAATCAAAACAGATTTTATTGCGAAAAAATTCCGATCTTCTCCTATACAAAGTTTATATGCATAATATTTAC
>NW_007465116.1:0-335 GCF_000475195.1 Diaphorina citri | reverse complement strand
AAACGCTACCAATGATCTTCTACCAAATGATGATCCTCCATCCCAATTAGAGATCTCAAAAGCACTTGGTCAGCTCAATAACAACAAAGCCCCTGGAGAAGATCTCATCACGGCCGAGCTTATGAAAGGAGGAGGAAACGTGACAATCAATATATTGCATTCACTCTTTGACAAAATCTGGACGGAAAAAACCATCCCTAAAGACTGGAAATGTGCAACGGTTGTCCCAATACACAAGAAAGGGAGTAAACGGAAGAGTGATAACTATAGAGGTATATCACTTCTCTCTGTAACTGGAAAACTTCTCTCAAGAATTATCTACAATCGTCTCCTCC
>NW_007465115.1:0-335 GCF_000475195.1 Diaphorina citri | reverse complement strand
TCTTCTAGAGAAAAGCTCAGGCATCAACTTCTTCTAGAGAAAAGCTCAGGCATCAACTTCTTCTAGAGAAAAGCTCAGACATCAACTTCTTCTAGAGAAAAGCTCAGGCATCAACTTCTTCTAGAGAAAAGCTCAGGCATCAACTTCTTCTAGAGAAAAGCTCAGGCATCAACTTCTTCTAGAGAAAAGCTCAGGCATCAACTTCTCCTAGAGAAAAGCTCAGGCATCAACTTCTTCTAGAGAAAAGCTCAGGCATTAACTTCTTCTAGAGAAAAGCTCAGGCATCAACTTCTTCTAGAGAAAAGCTCAGGCATCAACTTCTTCTAGAGAAAAGC
>NW_007465114.1:0-335 GCF_000475195.1 Diaphorina citri | reverse complement strand
GGAAATGATTGTAATATGTAATAAAGGGAAATTTATGAATGAATACTGATATGTTCCTGCTAAAATTTTACCGACTTCACGGTATGTGCTGAAATAGAATAAAATATACCCAGTTTAGGCGGCCAGAATGAGACAGAAAAGCCCCTTTACCACCGCAGTCTAACTAAAGTCTCATGTATTTCTTTTTTTTTTTAAGATGAGTGTTCCACCGAATCCACCGCCGTTTTAATTTCGTAGCAATGAAACAACTGCTACAATAGACGCATGTGGCTTGTGTCGTAGCATGCCCATCCCGTAGTATGCCTCTCATCAGATGGGCGAAAAGAGACACAATA
>NW_007465113.1:0-335 GCF_000475195.1 Diaphorina citri | reverse complement strand
TCCAGCTGCGATTTCCAATCGGTTGGAAAAGTCGCTGAACCACCTAATGCTTCTCACTTTTAACTCTGCGTTTTTTCTTGGGGTACAAAATGCGGAATATGGAGTTCTTCATGGTTTACGGTCCTGGCCTTACCGGGAACTGTAACTAAAGACATTTGGGTGGAAGAGCTCGTGCAGAAGAACTTTGTTCCTTAAAAGAGAGCCAGAAAAAACTGCAGCTAAAGTCAACTGAAACTGTAGGTATAGACCTGGGTCTAACCTAATGGTGGGTCCAGACTTGTGCAATGCAACGTGCAAAGCATTTGCATTGCACGTTGCACGTAAAATCAAATCTG
>NW_007465112.1:0-335 GCF_000475195.1 Diaphorina citri | reverse complement strand
TATGTCCGTATCTTTGGCAATTGTAGCACTGTGGAATATCATAAATCTTTCTCTTTGGTTCAACTGCAACAACACAATAGAGAACGAAGGTGTTTTTCAAATTTATATTAGATCAACCACAAATAATGTAAAATAAACAAAACTTTTTTCAGAATATTTTTACGATTTTTTTGGATCTGGCACAGGGGAGCGTGTTGAGGACGAGATTTTTGTGGGAATTTTGCTATAAATCCCACCATTAAAAAAAATACCCTGAAGACGAGTGAAATTACATGGGATTTTTGTAGGTAGGTAAATAGGTATGTAGATGTAGGTAAATAGGTATGTAATCTAAG
>NW_007465111.1:0-335 GCF_000475195.1 Diaphorina citri | reverse complement strand
TCTCTGTCTCACTCTTTCTCCTCTTTGTGCTTTCTCTGTCTCACTCTTTCTCCTCTTTGTGCTTTCTCTGTCTCCCTCGTTCTCCTCTTTGCGCTTTCTCTGTCTCCCTCTTTGCCCCCTTTTCATTTTTTCTCCCTCTTTCTTTCCACATGTTTCAAGGTAAAACCTTGTTATTTTTAGTCGGACAATTATTTGCTTGAGAGTTTTAGACGGACTGTAGCTTTCTCCCGTACTTCTATTTGTCTGACTCCTACATCTTTTTTTTTTCGCTTTGCCCTGTGTAATAATTGCTTTGCTTCTTCGTTCTTACTGCAATAATTGCTGACTTTCTTTTC
>NW_007465110.1:0-335 GCF_000475195.1 Diaphorina citri | reverse complement strand
TTATAAAATAACCAATAAAGACGGAACAACCAATCGAGAATCAGCATAATCAAGGTGTCCTTGAGTGATTTAAACTTGAACCCTGACCCACCACAGTCAAATGATACTTACGGGAATTCTTATCATAGTCATTTATCACTATCCCATTTATCGCTATGCCATTCATTTTTCTATTTATCACTATTTGCTATTCAATCCATTCGTACGGACATCAGCTTCCCATCTGGGAATGAATGGAATGGAATCTTCTCAATCTTTCTGATCCTATTCTTCTATTTGTCTTTTCCGTGACTGCTGGTGTAGAATTGTAGATAGAAATTCACAGTCTCACTCAG
>NW_007465109.1:0-335 GCF_000475195.1 Diaphorina citri | reverse complement strand
TTGGTGGTTCGTTTCCAAGTCATAGAAACCTTCAAACCGCATCGACCTGAGAGAACTCTTTGCTCTCTGTTCTAATCTGTTTTTAGTTTTCATCGATACCTTCTACTTAGGTATCACCAGACAATCCCATACAGCGATAGCAAAGTATACTTGGACATCAGCAGACAATCCCATAGTGTTTGCTCATTTGGTGTCAATGATATCTCACCACATGTCTTTCAGCAAATTCTACCAGTCATTCTCTGGCGTATCGATATATTGCCTCATCAAGAATACATTAGGAACCCATTGTCAATAGCCACTCAGGATGACTTGGAACATTTGATTTGAAACCT
>NW_007465108.1:0-335 GCF_000475195.1 Diaphorina citri | reverse complement strand
AAAAAAATATTTGCGAAACAATTTGAATTTCTGTGCCTCTTGTAAGCGCTACAGATCGCAGATTTGATTCTCACTCGGGACTTGGTTCTTGGAACGACTGGCTTTCCCTTAACTCATCTTCCTTCTCTCTTCGCTTTCGGGACGATAAGACCTCCGCTGTTACAGTCCCTTTGTCAAACCTCTTGAAAAGTTTGGGAGACACTGATCTAGGTAGGTACATGATTAATAAGATCTGCCTATTTGATTAGTCACTTTGTTGATTACGTATGCCGCTATACGTTTGATTGCATTACTAGATTTATAATTAATAAATAGGTAAGTCTGCCTTGTAAGCG
>NW_007465107.1:0-335 GCF_000475195.1 Diaphorina citri | reverse complement strand
CCACTTAACTAACACCAAACTCAAATATTTTCATTTTCTCCTCTGACTTCTTTTCTGTTTTACGAAAACTTGAAAACTGTGCTTTGAAAACTTTTCTGCTTATTTTGAGGACTCCTCAAGAGGAATAGATAAATATTTCGATTTTCAGTTAGTAAGTATTTTGTTTCAGGCGTTCAGGCAATATTATGGTGATGTACATAACTAGTATTGCCTACATATCAATGTCTACCTCGATATGTAGGCAATATATCATACACATTCGGGTTATTTGGCTAGAAGAGTGACAGTTACTCCACATTAAAATTTCGTAATTTTTGGAATAAAATAGTTATATA
>NW_007465106.1:0-335 GCF_000475195.1 Diaphorina citri | reverse complement strand
AACCACCAACCTCCTGATCCCAAGTCCACCGCGCTAACCACTGCACCACTGAGATTGGTCTAAACACAGAATAATTGGTACATGTAGTTAAAACTTAAAAATCACTTTAAAAAAGGTTTGTAACTCAAAATATTCGGGGGCACCGCACCATGCACAAGGAACTTTCTCCCCAGGGTTCTATAACATAGTTCACCAATCCGCTACTAACCTATAAGATACCTTCTGTATGACAATATAAGTAAAATATCATAGGGTATACTAATAATATACCCTCTATAATCTGTTCTACATGTACATGATGTTTTCATACGTCTATAATGTGTTTTACATGCTGT
>NW_007465105.1:0-335 GCF_000475195.1 Diaphorina citri | reverse complement strand
GTCGCATCTGCATGAGATCCAATTTGTGTATCTTGTTGAAATTCGTTAACTTCATTAGTCCTTTTCTTCCTTCTCCTTTCTCTTTCGTCCTTTTACCTTCCTCCTACAAGCTCCTACCTTCGTCTCCTACTCTCCTAATTCTTTTCTTCCTTCTCCTTCCTCTTTCGTCCTGTTACCTTCCTCCTACAAGCTCCTACCTTCGTCTCCTACTCTCCTAATTCTTTTCTTCCTTCTCCTTCCTCTTTCGTCCTGTTACTTTCCTCCTACAAGCTCCTACCTTCGTCTCCTACTCTCCTAATTCTTTTCTTCCTTCTCCTTCCTCTTTCGTCCTGTTA
>NW_007465104.1:0-335 GCF_000475195.1 Diaphorina citri | reverse complement strand
AGGTGCAGAGGAAAACATAAACAAACGGATGGGTGGATAATAAGATTTGAAAGGGAATGGAAATAAAAATGTGCCCCCAGAGAATCGAAGGAGCGTTTGGGACATTCTTTCTGACTGTCATCATGTTTCTAATCCATTATTAAAGGTAGGCACATTTGGGTATCTATCTACTATATCCATTAGGGGTTTCTTCAAAAGATGAACTTTGACTTTTCGGTGAGTTTCAAAGTGTTAGTTGACATTTTTGGTGTATGCTATGTTGCTATCATGATGACACGAACCGTGGTGGGTCGTTCTTGTCATTATTATAAGTTGTACCTACCGATTAAAAGCTA
>NW_007465103.1:0-335 GCF_000475195.1 Diaphorina citri | reverse complement strand
TTACGTGCGTACATGTAAGGCGTGTCAAGAAGTCAAGTCTCCCCCTCTCAAACCTCCTGGTTTGATGAATAGTCATCCATCAGATGGACCCTGGCAACGTGTCTATATGGATCTTATGGGACCGTACCCCCGCTCGTCCCGAAACAATGTCTATATTCTGGTGATTGAGGATCAGTTCACCAAATGGGTTGAACTCACCGCTTTGCGTGTAGCTTCCGCTCAAGTTGTAATGGAGCAGTTTAAGAAGCTAGTATTATATCGCTACGGAGCCCCTGCTGTTGTGTTCACTGACAATGGCACTCCATTCGTCAACAATCTCATGAGTCAGTTACTGC
>NW_007465102.1:0-335 GCF_000475195.1 Diaphorina citri | reverse complement strand
TACCATAGGCGTCAGAGGGACTTTTCAGGGTACGGTAAAGGGAATTTTTAGGGTAGGGTAGGGTAAAGAGACTTTTCACTCTTTTCAGTCCTATACACAGTTCTCCAAGCAACTCGTATCAAATGATGTTTTGTAAACCAAAAGTACAGCGTATTACAACTTCCAAACAAGCGCTACATATTTGACAGCTGAATGTAACATTTCTTCTCAATCGAATAGCAATCAATTTTCGAGACCGAAAAAATAGAAGAGTGATTTTACTATGATTCATCCAGATGAATATGGCAGCAAGGAGTCATCGACCCAAAATGAAAGAACCAATCAGAATGCGAGAA
>NW_007465101.1:0-335 GCF_000475195.1 Diaphorina citri | reverse complement strand
TTAACTAGTTTGGATTTATTTCAGCTGTGAGTAGTTTTGTGTCAATAGATAGGTATGCAATTTACCTAACAGAAGTGTAACAATCTAAACACCTTTGGTGTTAAAAGTTCAGTGTAAGAAGTGTTTTTTAATGTGTGCTACCATTGGATATTATTGAAGCCACAATGCCTTCAGCTGAAATCGAAGTGGAAAACAACGGTGCACTATTGAACAATGGCAATGGCACTGCTGATAAAGACCGGGCACCAAAAACTAACGTGGAAACTCTGCCCAGACCAGTTGGAAAGCAGGTTAGTGAAATATTTCAATTTTTCTTCAAAAATATATTTTTATTT
>NW_007465100.1:0-335 GCF_000475195.1 Diaphorina citri | reverse complement strand
TTTGCACCACCACTTTCGTGTTCCTGGTAAAAAGACCTTTAATTTGATATTGTATAGGTCGACAGGTTTGGATAAGTCTTTCTATGGGGACAGACAAACACCGAAGCGAATACAATAGCCCGTCCCTTATACCTTTTTTTTAATTACTATCGTAATAATAAAGGAAGGACGGGCTAAAAATCTACGTAAAGTACTAACTGTTGACACAGTAATCATTTTCTTCATATTACACTGCGATGAACGTAACAGATATCCTTTTACAAATTTTACAAACAGAGATTACTCTGGAAAATAATAGTGAAACAATTTGAAATTCGATACATGGAAATGAGTTT
>NW_007465099.1:0-335 GCF_000475195.1 Diaphorina citri | reverse complement strand
AAAGAAGGATAATATTTTCCCCTTTTTGCCTCCATATTTGCCGATTCCCCCCATTTTCTAATTTCGCGGAAAGCACGAAATTAATTTCCCTTGTGTTTGGAAGTAATTAATTTTCCTACACCGTCTCGGGAAAACGGCGAAATGTGCCCCACCCTATTGTCTTAATTGAAGTGTCTGGTATTTTACTCAGGAGGAATGTCATTCCTCTCCTTGTTTCACAAGCGTTTTCTTAACAGCCATATCTGAAGTTTCAAAGTTATTTTAATTAAAACATGCAAAATTTGAAGAAATGTTTGAAGAAAACTGTAGGTGGATGTTTACGTTCTCAGTTGGAT
>NW_007465098.1:0-335 GCF_000475195.1 Diaphorina citri | reverse complement strand
CAATACCTACTGTTCAAGATTTTGTCATTAAATGTCTTACATTTTTACGGTAAGTACCTTATACTGGTATTCTTAATCCTAATACTAACGTCAGTGACGGAATATGGATGGGTAGTTAGGTACTACCATTAAGCATTAGCTATAGAACCGGCCCTGGTCTGAACCTTCGGGAGAGGACAGGGGAGTCTGTATGAGGAGAGAAATCTCGTTAGCATAATATCAAGAACAGGAACTTGTCACGCCGACAGCGGAACAATATTAGTTACTAGATATGAATTAATAAAAGAAATACAATTCTAACAGAAATAATATGTAGTAAAAAGTCTAGTCTTTGC
>NW_007465097.1:0-335 GCF_000475195.1 Diaphorina citri | reverse complement strand
ATTGACATCTCCACTAATTCCCCACTTGGCAATATGAACGAATGAATGGACGAGCTTTAACCAAGTGTTGTTCTATTTCAATACCATCGGATTTTAATTCCTCAAAGTCCTCAATAAAGTTCGTCTACCTTGATGACATTCTATGTACTACTGTATACATTGCATAGGAATCTACATTTACCCAGGAATAACTTGTAGGTAATAATGTAACATCTACCTGAGGCCTCATTTTCCCTGTTGGAAAGGAATGGACAAATTGGACATCTTTCTAATTCAAAGGTGGGTAATTCCAGATAAATTCTGGGCATAATTAGGGTCATTTTAATCTGCAGTTC
>NW_007465096.1:0-335 GCF_000475195.1 Diaphorina citri | reverse complement strand
TAATAATCCCCCAAGCTCTGTGCCCTTTAATTATTGTTTCCCTTATTTCCTGCTTCCTCCCAGAGGAGTTTTTGCAGATCGGGAGAGTTTTGTTCGTAGGTACTTTTTTACATCCTAGGTCAAAGTAAGAAAGTCGTCTTGAGAAGTAAGAAGCGATGTGCTTTTCAGGCAAAAAAGAAAAAAAAATCTACCTAGGTACACGTCTTGTTTTTATTATATTTGTCAAAATCGCATAATTTTTTAAGGCATTTTTTTTCCTCTTCTTTTTTTTCAGCTTTCTTGATATGCTCGATATTACACTGGGGTAGAAGTCCCCAAAATGCATCTTCAAAGAA
>NW_007465095.1:0-335 GCF_000475195.1 Diaphorina citri | reverse complement strand
TGAAACCCCAACAGTTCATAGATGCCATCAGAGAACACCCTGACCACAAGTAAGTATCCTTATCCTTACTAAGGATTCCTTAGGCTAAGTCTGTCATAATAAAATCCTTAATCCTAACCACAAGTAAGTATCCTTATCCTTACTAAGGATTCCTTAGGCTAAGCCTGTCATAATAAAATCCTAAATCCTAACCACAAGTAAGTATCCTTATCCTTCCTAAGGATTCCTTAGGCTAAGCCTGTCATAATAAAATCCTTAATCCTAACCACAAGTAAGTATCCTTATCCTTCCTAAGGATTCCTTAGGCTAAGCCTGTCATAATAAAATCCTTAATC
>NW_007465094.1:0-335 GCF_000475195.1 Diaphorina citri | reverse complement strand
CAGTAGTCTAACCAAGGCCTAATATATTTTATCTTCTTCTTAGCCTTTTTCCACTCAGGTGGGGTCGGCGTTTTTTGAAACGCCGACCCCACAAACGCCGAGAAAATCAAAATAGAAGTCCAGCTTCCTCCTGCCTCAGTTATTTATATCGTCCTCTGATAACCCCTTGTCTTCCAGGTCTTTGTTCACACAATGTTCCCAGTTTTTCTTCGGCCTGCCTCTTCGTCCTTCCACTTGCATCTGTCCCACTCTTTTTATCTTCCTCTTTTACACCTTTTCCTTTTCAAGTGGGGTCGGCGTTTGTCTCTCTTCTTTTATAATGATAATGAAAAAAA
>NW_007465093.1:0-335 GCF_000475195.1 Diaphorina citri | reverse complement strand
ACGTCTTCTCTCTATCTTGTTTACTAATTTCATTCATAAGATCATTCATTCATAAAGATTCTTCGTCATTCATATGTATATCTAGTTTCTACAACCATTATCACTAGAAGTAGTAGTAGTTCTGTGTATCATGGTGTAATCTCCATTCTTCCCGCTCATCGGAGTAGTATTTTTATTTTTTCTTGATGGTAATGTGGATGAAAGATTTTATTTAATAAGGACCGAGAAACGGAAACTGATTGAGGAAAACAACTTTGGAGGGTCTCAATCCCATTTGAAAAGGATTGCAAAGAGATTTTACAAAACTTCGGTGGTTACTTTATTTTTACTACCGT
>NW_007465092.1:0-335 GCF_000475195.1 Diaphorina citri | reverse complement strand
GATTCATTTTGAAACCGATTTTCTCTTATCTCTTGCCAATTAGTTTTGTAGATAGATACAAGAAAATCATTACCAGTCAGCTCAAAAAAATAATATGAAATTATAGACCATTTTGCGTCAGTCATTGACAAAGGAAAACGACCGTCTTGTCTCTGAAACTGCCAGTTTTGTTTGGACAAACTATACAACCTGATCAAGAATCTTCTGCTTTTTGCATTGGAACCTCGTTTATAAAAAAAACAAGACCATAAAAAAAGAAGATGATATTTAAACGGGGACATAATGTAAACAAGAGTCCCGTACTAATCTAGCGTATGGCAGAAGATGCTAATGAT
>NW_007465091.1:0-335 GCF_000475195.1 Diaphorina citri | reverse complement strand
ATGTGTTTATTAGGGTAAGTAAATACAACGAATTGAACGATAGATATGTAGATTCATAGAAGCTTAACCAATCCTTTGCGGATGTTTGCCCTACACCTAAGCCTTGGAGTGGACCTTTTGTGTATGAAGTTAACAACAACAACAACAATGATACTTTTTCTTGTAGATAACAAGACAATATTGAGGAGGGAATGGTCGCAATAGAGTGTCTGTTTCTTTTATGCCCGGTGCACGGCACCAAAATTTGAGATTTTTTTCCCCAAGATAAGTGTTTCACCGCTGTTTTATTAGACTCCTGTCTGTGTCGTAGTATGTCTCATCAAAATTAAATTTAA
>NW_007465090.1:0-335 GCF_000475195.1 Diaphorina citri | reverse complement strand
AGGATTCCAAAAAGGTTTGGACTTGAGCAAAAAGGGATAAAACTTTAGTTAAAACGACCTAATTTTAGGTAATCTAATATCTATGTTGGTGAAATTCAAATGAATTATAAAACATGCTCATGCAACAAACTAACAAAATCATGCTGGGGAAAGACAGGTTGGGGGACTCAATTCGTCAAATTTTCTGTTCAGGAAAAGTAAAGTTCAGAAAAAACGGTGTGATTATTTGAATTCCTCGGATTGTTTTCGAATAAATGTAGGGGGAGTCGACGAATTGAGTCCCATCGACCTTTTTTTTACGAGTTGAGTCCCAATAATTAGGACGAAGGTGTAGG
>NW_007465089.1:0-335 GCF_000475195.1 Diaphorina citri | reverse complement strand
AAAAAAAAAAAAAAAAAAAAAAAAAAAAAAAAAAAAAATCACCACAAATTATTCCAATTATTGGTAATAGCAGAATATTATGTTGTTACCTACCTTACAATTTTCTTGTTCCAAAAGCATATCACCAACAAATGCAAAAAGTCCAAGGGCACCAGACCACACATATGTAAATCAATACTCAACTCGAACATCGCGGGTAACATTCATGCAATTTTACACAAGAAAACCTTCCATAGGAGAAAAATACCTGTGGTTGGGTGGAAGAGCTCCTTCAGGAGAATCCTGCCACATAAAAGAAATCGTTAAAAAAAAAAAATAAAAAAAAAAAAAAAAAA
>NW_007465088.1:0-335 GCF_000475195.1 Diaphorina citri | reverse complement strand
AACTTTTTTTTTAAACATAAACCATTTTTATTTATTTTTGAAGATAAAGAAGATTGGACATTCAAAATTCAATTTGTGGGCATATTTTTCTCTCTTCTCTAATTTTTTATTTGGTTAAAACACCCATATAAGTTCTACCAAAAAAATAGTAGTAGAACCTGTGTTTGGGCTAGTATATGACAATACACATCACATCTCAAATTATTTGTGGTAAAGCAAAGCTTTTTCACAACCTTTGTGGATATCACAACATTACTAAGTGCCTCCTGTGCAATCAATTCCCACATTTCGCTAATCTTTTTACACTGGTAATGCCGCCACTGGTCGCTACTCGA
>NW_007465087.1:0-335 GCF_000475195.1 Diaphorina citri | reverse complement strand
GTGGGCGGGTCGATTGCAACATTCCTCTGGCTCGTTCTTGTTTTTCGAATCTGAAGATGAGAGTTTGTGTCGGTGAAAGTCGTCGGAAAAATATCAAGAACTTAAAAGAGATTGCAAGCAAAAGGACAAAAACGTGTGATTCTTTTGGTAATCTCTACATTACATTGAAATGAAGGACTTTCCTAACGAATTGCACTATTGAAATGAGGGACTTTCCTAACGAATTCCAAAGCTTGCACTAAGCTGCGTGCGTGTGAGCGTGTGAGAGTGTGACACCAGTAATTGCGTATCTGTGAGAACTGTCTTCTGATACGTGTAGGTGTGTAACTAAAAAA
>NW_007465086.1:0-335 GCF_000475195.1 Diaphorina citri | reverse complement strand
GGTTACTTTTGTAGGATTTTGTGGCGGAGTCAATATTTAAGGCTGGCCCATTAGATAATGGAGGAGAGTCAATATTTAAGGTTGATCCAATAGATTGGCGCAGCCAATATTTAAGGTTCAAAAGTTAGGTAAAAGATCTAATTTTTTGTGAATACCTGGTAGCGAATCTTTTGCAGATCTATGTTCGGATATATGGTTGTCAATTTTCATCTGCCCTTTTTTTAGACTTCCTTATCGAATACAGATTATAGCTGCAACCCTTGAATTAAATTATTTTCTGTTTTTCTATCTCGAATGACGAGCTCTTCTAATTTTTTGATAAGGCAAATCTTGGA
>NW_007465085.1:0-335 GCF_000475195.1 Diaphorina citri | reverse complement strand
TGGGTCATTGAAGCAGCATTGAGAATGGTTGGTACCCGGATGGGTGATCATTTAGGCAATTTCGTGTTGCTGACTTTTCCCGGCTCCACTCAAGCTGGTTGAAGCGTGAGGTTAATACAAGAAGGGTGGTAGCTTATCGCCTAAAGGAGATGCGAAATCCACTGTGCTAACAGTCGCTTTTTTTTATAGAATTTTTCACCGAATTTCATCAGTTTTTTTCGATTTCACTGACATTTTTCTTTGATTTCTCTCTGTTACAGATAGTTCCTGGCCATCAACACAACCTTAACTTCTATTTGTTTCAAAAGGATATGTACGATTTGCTCAAAATAAAG
>NW_007465084.1:0-335 GCF_000475195.1 Diaphorina citri | reverse complement strand
GGAGATACTAGAGGCAACCCTTGCTGACTTCTTTGCTTCAGACACCTATGGGACTGGCAATTATTGGTGTCTTCTTAATTATTATTGGCAAGTAGTGGATGCTTAAATAATAATTTTATTTATTTATTTACACGCTAAGCAGCAAGGCCATGTGTGCTTAAATAACAATTAAAAAAAAGGAAATGAGATTTTTTTTTCAAGTGACAATATTACTTAAATACTTACTTTTACTTGCTCTCTGTGTCCGTGTGAAAGATCTACAACTTATCTCACGGTCTTGGAAGGAAATCCATAGTAAAATTTTCACAATTTACCTTGAAACTTTCAAATTTTTG
>NW_007465083.1:0-335 GCF_000475195.1 Diaphorina citri | reverse complement strand
AGCGAAGACAGGATAGGATAAGCCAGCCGTTCCGAAAACGAACCTTATCTGTTTAGGATAAAATCCACCTCAGGCGGGGATCGAACCCACGACCTAGATACCAATATTTATTCCTGATACTTTTTTCCACCACTGCATCTGATGACGCCCATACTCTCGGATAGTCTGATCTAGAAACTAAAAGAGGAGTTTTAATTGTGTTAAGCATAAATGCTCGTCACAAATGTCGTTCCCTGCTTCATACACCACGCTAAATTTTACGACTTGACTTGGACTCGAACCACCAACCTCTAGTTCACCGCGCTAACCACTACACCACTGAAGTTGGTTCTAGA
>NW_007465082.1:0-335 GCF_000475195.1 Diaphorina citri | reverse complement strand
CTAAATACTTACACTAGGGAAGGTGGTAACATTGGCTGTGGTATCTTGGTTTTCAAATGGACTCCAAACACCTTGAATGGATGGGTTGTCTGTGTGCCAAAGCTTCCTGTATGCCATAATGGGTGCTCCAGCTCGGGTTTTCATCAAATTTACCCATTTTGTTATTTCTTCCCGGTTAAAGTTGTGAAATGAGATGTGAAATCTTTCACCATTTACTAAAATAAAAAGATAATGATATGGAGTTTAAAGTGAAAAATTAAATGAGATACACCTTGCAACAGGCATAGGTATAGCAAACAGGGGCATTTTTTTTACAGCCCGCAACAAGTTTACTA
>NW_007465081.1:0-335 GCF_000475195.1 Diaphorina citri | reverse complement strand
GCTTTTTCTTTTTGCCTGTTTTTGGATCTATTGGACCATCATCCTCTTCATCTTCAATCGGTGTTGTGCCAGGTTTGTTTAGTCTCTCCTTTTTGCCTGTTTTTGGATCTATTGGACCATCATCATCTTCATATTCAGGCGATGTTGTGGCATGTTTGTCGGGCTTTTCCTTTTTGCCTGTTTTTGGATCTATTGGACCATCATCATCTTCATTCTCAGGCAATGTTTTTCCAGGTTTGTGGGGCCTTTCCTTTTTTCCTGTTTTTGGATTTATTGAACCATCATCATCTTCATCCTCAGGCAATGTTGTGCCAGGTTTGTTTAGTCTCTCCTTT
>NW_007465080.1:0-335 GCF_000475195.1 Diaphorina citri | reverse complement strand
AAGTGTATAGTGTAGCTATTACAAATTAGCAGTTCCTATCACATATATTTTGTTTGTAGTTTGTATCTATGAGATTGGTTGTTGGCTGACTTTATGAATGGACTGACCAAGAGGCAGTTCAGCTACTGACTTCACGTTAACACTCCTGTAATATTCCAGTCCAGTTAGAATCAATATTGCATTTGTAGAAGGTGTTGGTACTTACAGCATTTTGACCAACTATACTACAAAGTCACTGCACGTCAGAGGTGTTCACACGAGTCCCAATAGTTGGACTGTTTACTAGTCTACTGGCCTCGTATAATCCAGCCACAAGCTCCATGTTGGGACTCTAC
>NW_007465079.1:0-335 GCF_000475195.1 Diaphorina citri | reverse complement strand
GAGAAAAAAAAAAAAAAAAAAAAAAAAAAAAAAAAAAAAAAAAAAAAACAGGACAAGGAGAGGGGAGGAAGAGAAAAGAGGGTGAAAGGAGACAGGAAAGAGAAGAAAAAGAAGAGGGTGGGGAAAGGGGACGAAAAAAGATGGTTAGATGTTAGAGGGGAGGAAGAGAGGAAAGAGGGTAGTTAGAGGAAAAGGAGGGGAAGAAGAAGAGATGAGTTGGAGGAAGGGGAAAGAGGAGAGAGGGAAGAGAGAAGAGGAAAGTAAAGAGAAGGGGGAACAAAAAGGAATTAAACGTTTTGCTTCCTGCGAAATCAAAATTGATTTCCTTTCTTGTG
>NW_007465078.1:0-335 GCF_000475195.1 Diaphorina citri | reverse complement strand
TTTTTTTTTTTTTTTTTTTTTTTTTTTTTCCAAAACCAAATGTCACACCAAAGCAATCACTCGAGGGCTGATTGAAAGGCTGACGAAAAATGCCGATCCCGTCTGAATAAGGAAAGAGGCGAAGAAGAGGAAAAATGTAATACCTACCTAGAATGTCGTGAAAAATGTAAGAAATATTTTGAAAACTTATCGTACTCAAACTAAACGATTGCTTTCATTCCTCCGTCCCTATTTCAGGCAAGAAAGGCAACCTGGCGCGGTTCATGAACCACTCGTGCGAGCCCAACTGCACGGCCGAGAAGTGGACCGTGTCCGGGGACACGCGCGTGGGCCTG
>NW_007465077.1:0-335 GCF_000475195.1 Diaphorina citri | reverse complement strand
GAAATCTCTGATTAAGTCATTGGTGAAACCCACCACAAATCTCTAAAAACCCTCTTAAACTCTAATTAGGTATCCCTAGAATCCATCAAATGCCTTTGGCCCGTTCCCACAAATCGTGTCTCCTGTTGTGGGAACACTCATAAATTATATTACCTGCAAGGACATTCCCAAAAAAATTCTGATGAAACTCAGAAGTGGCTAAGGGCCTTAAGGCCTGTTGTACATTGGAAGCGCAGTCGCTTGAAAATCCAAACCTATGAACATGATAGAGACCTCTCTAGGGTTCAAGAAAATTATTGTATGAATGCCTGAATTATCTTTAGTTATGCAATGTG
>NW_007465076.1:0-335 GCF_000475195.1 Diaphorina citri | reverse complement strand
TGTTCGTATTTGGTACAGTACGTCAGATACATGTCTTCCTATTTGGTACAATCACTACATGTTTGGTGTGTTCTGGAGAGCAGTTGCTTTTTGGATTTGGTTATACTGCCAGAATAACCTGATAATGGTCTCTTCTGTTCTTCAGAGTTGCCTTTTTAGGTTTTCAGTCGTGACGTGTTTTCTATTGGCATGTACCTATCTATTTGTGGATATTTTCTTTGTTCGTCCTAAAATTTCATCATCAGCTTTTCAAAGTATACATAATTTCGGGATGAAGACTAATCACATAAAATCTAATTACTCTTATTAAACAAGGAATATATTCCACATAACAT
>NW_007465075.1:0-335 GCF_000475195.1 Diaphorina citri | reverse complement strand
TTAAGGATTTCCCTATAGTGGCAGCATATCCCAAAAACGGGATCGACCATTACGGGATAACGGTACATCCTAGAAGAAGAGTGTAAATGTATAAAATGTAAGAAATAAAAATACAAACAACTTTCTAATTCATTGTTCATCACAAAAAAAATACCGGAAACGAGATATTGTGAGAAAACCTCTTTTTTGGCCGCCATGTTGGAGAAATCAGTCCGGTGCATGATTACGGTACATCCTATAAGAAAAGTGTAAATGTACAAAATGTAGGAAATAAAAATACAAACAACTTTTTAATTAATTGTTTCTCGAAAAAAATTACCGGAGACGAGATATTG
>NW_007465074.1:0-335 GCF_000475195.1 Diaphorina citri | reverse complement strand
AAATTTGGACCGATTGCAATACTTTCATTACTAGTATAGCTCCGCTATACTGTAGTAATAGAAAGTAAAAAAGCTAGATAACCAGGTACATAGGTACACACCTAACAGCTTTTTGTATTTAGTAAGTTAGTAGCTTATTTGTTGTTGTTTTTGTTGGTATTGTTGTTGTTGTTGTTGTTGTTTTTATTGGTATTGTTGTAAATGTTGTTGTTTTTGTTGGTATTGCTGTTGTTGCTGCTAGTTTCCGTATCTCTCTCATTCCTATTGTTGGTAATGTCTTTGTCTGTCTCTCCCTCTCTCTCTCTCTCTCTCTCTCTCTCTCTCTCTCTCTCTCT
>NW_007465073.1:0-335 GCF_000475195.1 Diaphorina citri | reverse complement strand
GAGGGGAGGTGGGACAGAGGAAGTTAGGAGAGAAAAATGAAAGAGAGAAGTGAGTAAGGGAAAGAGAGAAGGGAGGATGTTAAATTAGGCAGAAGGGATGAAGGGAGAGTTAAAGAGAGAACTGAAGGGAAAGAGGAGGGAGTGAGAAGAGAGACAGGGAGGTAGGAAAGGATAAAGAGAGAGACGAATGAAAGAGAGAGCAGAGTAATATAGGGAGAGAGTTAAATTAGGCACAAGGGAGAGTAATAATAATAATAATAGTGCTTATTTGTACTGCTCGCATAGGACTGAAAAGTCCCTTTACTCCAGCAGTAGGCTACTACTATTATTGTGGT
>NW_007465072.1:0-335 GCF_000475195.1 Diaphorina citri | reverse complement strand
TAGTGTTTGTATTGAAGTAGACATTACGAGTAGTGTCTCTATTAAAGCAGACAATAAAATAGACGAGGAACTGAAAGCGTTCTGTAGCGTTCTAAACGAGTTGAAACTAATGGGTAGGCAAGTGTTTTTCAATTATGCATGATGTTTTGTCAGTTCTTTAAGCTGTATCTACAATGTAAACAATTTCCAACATGTGCTTATGTATTCTTATTTACACAAACATTTTCGCTCTACAGTCTCCGTTGTCGAGTGGGAGCTTGTATAACGGATGTCCTGGGTTTCATTCTCGGCCTAGTCGAATTTGTAAATAAACTACACATAACCCAAACTGCGGC
>NW_007465071.1:0-335 GCF_000475195.1 Diaphorina citri | reverse complement strand
AAAACAAATGAAATTGTTATACCTAAGGAGGAACCCCCAGCACCTACTGCCAAAGAATATCTGGCAAACTTCTCAAAACCCATTAAAGTGGAAAAGAAAATAGAGAAGCCAATAAAAAAAGAACCAAGTCCACTCAAGCCTGAAATAAAAAGTAATGACTCAGTTATGGAAGTTGAGATGAACGTAGCTGAGCAGAGTAAAGAGGAGCCTGTTGATGATGGACTATGGGAACAAATGCAGATAGATGACTGGGACAACTCTCAGCAAACCCAAGATGTCCTTCCTGAGCAAGCAAAAGTAGAACTACAAATAGAAGCCATTGAATCTCAATCTAT
>NW_007465070.1:0-335 GCF_000475195.1 Diaphorina citri | reverse complement strand
GGAAATCTCCGGTCAGCACGAGTCTCTTATGCACTTATTTTAATCCATATTGTCAATAACATAGATATCCATATTATATATGTCTAGCAAGTTATAATTTTCCGGTCAGCACGAGTCTCTTATGCACTTATTTTAATCCAAATTGTCAATAACATAGATATCCATATTATATATGTCTAGCAAGTTATAATTTTCCGGTCAGCACGAGTCTCTTATGCACTTATTTTAATCCATATTGTCAATAACATAGATATCCCTATTATAAATGTGTAGCAAGTTATAATTTACTATCTCTTTGTAACTCTCATAATTCATTGTGGCAATTCAACGCCGTA
>NW_007465069.1:0-335 GCF_000475195.1 Diaphorina citri | reverse complement strand
TTTATTAAAAATAATAATGTGGGTTCAAACCACCAACCTTCAGGTCCAAAGTATCAAATCTACAGGTGGAAAATTTTGCACTTTTCCCAAGAGGTAATTTTTCATCGCAAGCTCTCGGTCTATTTTTTATTTATTTTTTTTTTCTTTCCTTTTTTTGAAAGAATAAAGAAAAAGAGGAGATTTTTGTACACGTGTTTACGTACTTCTGGATGTGGTGGTGTTAAATTAATTAAACGAAATGTAGAACAAAGTACAACAAATGATATAATCCGGCGGATGTTAGATCTAAAATATACAAAAAAAAAAAAAGAGTTAACCCTTGATTGGTAAGGTGG
>NW_007465068.1:0-335 GCF_000475195.1 Diaphorina citri | reverse complement strand
GCTGTGAGAGTCAGAGCTCAGAGCAGACTTATATCAGAACTTCAGAGCCCTATAATTTACAAGAACCACTTCAGAAATTACCAACACACTTTCAAGGAGCATCGCACGACTTTTTATTACATTATGGATCCATTTGTTTGAATTTTCTTGAGAATTTAAATTTGATCTCTTTGGAAAGGTACCTAAATCACTTGCTGATAGTGTCTCAGCAGGCATATACATAAGTTAAAAAATTCAAAAATATGGAACCCAGGAATAAGAACTTGGAATCTCAAAGTAAAAACATTTAGGATGTCTTAAGTACCTCTTATAAAATTTTCTAAATTTAAGGGAGT
>NW_007465067.1:0-335 GCF_000475195.1 Diaphorina citri | reverse complement strand
GCTTTCAGGTCGAGTGCTTCATCACCTTTTTTGTTCGCCATTCTACTCTAGTAGGTATGTAGGTAACCTGGACAGAACTGTAACAATGGTTATGTAATGATTATGTTGGGTGAATTAAATCTGGCACACTGCATACACAGTGATCATGCAGGTCGTTTTACTGTCAAACCTGGCACATTGCCTACTCAGTAATAATGTAGGCGTTATTTAGATTCCGGTGTGTAGGACGTAGGTGCAAGTCCAGTAGGTACATATATTCGTGCGTAAAATCCCTTTTTTAATGCACGGAAATTAATCCCTCGATAAGATTTTATGCACTATGATAGTTGCAACAC
>NW_007465066.1:0-335 GCF_000475195.1 Diaphorina citri | reverse complement strand
CTGAACCTATCTCATCCTTGCCTCCAACCTCTACTTCCACTGTGTCGATCTGATGGTACCTGAAGGAATGAAACATTTGAATGGAGCAGTTGCAAATTTAAAAAGGAATTTTAATTGTGTTCAGCATTAAATGCTTGTCACAAATGTCCTTCCTCGCTTGATAAACTACGCTAAATTTAATGACTTGACTTGGACTCGAACCACCAACCTCCAGATTCAGAGTCCACCGTGCTAACCACTACACCACTGAGGTTGGTAGCAGTTGCAAATGGTTAAAAATTATAAATAAATGGTCGATACCTATGTAAAAAGTTGGGAAAAATCCAAATCTGAGG
>NW_007465065.1:0-335 GCF_000475195.1 Diaphorina citri | reverse complement strand
TGTGGTTCTCGAGATAGAGCGATCAGTGTGTGAACTGTGAATGAGTGAATGGATCCTGTTCTTATAATATAAGATTAGGTCGGTCTTGAGGTTGGTAAATGTGTATGGGTTGGTAGGTAGCTCATAGAAAGTAATAATACTAATGCTTCCAAAAGCACTTAGCTAATATTATTTCATTTTATTCGTCTTCTTCTTTTCTTGCTTTAATTTTTATTTTTCAACTAAAATTACTACAAGGGAGAAAGGTAAAGAGGGTAGGGAAGAAACAGAAGAAAAGGAAGAGGCAAAAATACTATGAAGAAAATGGTTTTCTTGTTTCAATTGCTTCCTCGCGA
>NW_007465064.1:0-335 GCF_000475195.1 Diaphorina citri | reverse complement strand
TATGTATACGAGTAATTTTATTGGTGTATAAGTACCGACCTACGTATGCTTGAAACTTGAAACAGACTGCAAAGTTGTATTGGTTCTTGACTAACTGAAAGTTATACGTTTTTATAGTACACAGTAACTCTGATTTTTTTATTTTTATTAGTGTTTCACCGCCGGGCCGCGCTGTTTTTATTTCGCAGCAGTGAAACGACTGCAACATTAGACTTGTGTGATCTGTGTCGTAGCATGCCCAATTGCCCATTCCGTAGCCGTAGTATGTCCTCCATCACAATAGTAGTAGCTTACTGCTGGGTAAAGGGACTCTTTCCAGTACTCTTCGAGTAGTA
>NW_007465063.1:0-335 GCF_000475195.1 Diaphorina citri | reverse complement strand
TCGGGAAGTTACTTTACAACTGTAATTGAACTCACGTGAAGGGGTAAACGCTTCGATGTGCGAAACACTTCATCAGAAGGTAGGTATAATATTGTACTTGATTCACTCGAACACAATACCAAACAGTGTACCGCCTCAGGCGGAATCCCCCCCCGCCGGTCCAAGAAAGTTCTAAAAAGAAACCCTTGTGGTACACCGGTTAAATGCCACGGTATACCATTCTCTTCACTAATTTGGACTCGCCCAAGTCAAGGTCATTTGATTTGGACTCGCCCCATCTCAAGGTCATTTGATTTAGACTCGCCCGTCTCAAGGTCATTGGATTTAGACTTTTC
>NW_007465062.1:0-335 GCF_000475195.1 Diaphorina citri | reverse complement strand
TGTATAACTGGGGAGAATTTGGTACCAGTTCAGATATTATTGCCAAGTATGGACCTAAGAAGGTGGCTATCAACTGTATGGTGCCCATTACAGATAAGATTGTGGCGTGTGGATATGAGAATGGAGAAATACGAGCTACCAATACGTTCCCTATGAGACATTTGGGTAAGTTTTGTAAGACGCACTCGCACAGATTAGTATTGTGCTTTTTTCTCATCACATATTTTGAATACCTAGATTTGATAGAGGAAACCGTAACTGCTAAGGTCTTATCGTCCCAAAATCGAAGAGAACAAACCTCACTCTTTAGGATAAAGTTCGTCCCAGAGGGGATC
>NW_007465061.1:0-335 GCF_000475195.1 Diaphorina citri | reverse complement strand
TAGTCAGCCTCAAAATATCACCAAAATGGTTGTGGTTCCGTGTGCTTTTCCAAAGGAGAAAATGGTGGAGAGTTGTGCAACAATGATAAAGACCTTTATCTTTAGAGAGGTGATCAAAACACCGAGAGGAAATCCTTTGCCCACGTTTGTTAAGAACAGTTTTGAAAAGGGTGCTCTCATCCTGATTTGCCGAGATGATTTTACCCGGCATTGGCTAGTGAACAAAGTGAGGGAGATCCCTTTAGTGTTGGGGATTCATTTGAAAGTAGGCCTGTACAGGGATCTCATCCCTGAATACAAAGGAATATTTATAGTGTCTAAGGACATCATCGATA
>NW_007465060.1:0-335 GCF_000475195.1 Diaphorina citri | reverse complement strand
TACACAAGGAAATTATTGTAAGTAATCTGCACGGCTCCCCGTCCTTAGCCTAGCAAAACCCATTGAGTACCTATATTATATGTTAAATGTTTTATGCTCTAGGTTGGATTATGATGGATCATTTAATCCCATCATCAATAATGATTAATAGATAATCATGTTTACTTACACTTAAAATCAATAACGTTCTAGATGGTAACTCGATAATTTTTAATGCCAAAGTTGTTCAAAGGATTCAAGTTATTAAAAGGATTCTGCAATACTCGTAGGTATTGTGGTCAAATAGCATTTATTTTTCACTTTGAAGACATACTAATATATCAATTAAATTTACC
>NW_007465059.1:0-335 GCF_000475195.1 Diaphorina citri | reverse complement strand
CGCTGCCAACAACGTTATCCTGCGCGCCTCTCTTCCGTCTAATGTGAGTCGGGACGACTACGCCATCGTGGCTATTAATCACCCGATGAACCTCACTCACAAACAGATGGCGCTGGAAACACTGAAGAAATCGGGGACTTCGATTTTGGTAGCGGTGACTGTTCTTTTTGCCATGAGCTTTGTTCCGGCCTCGTTCCTTATATTTCTCATAGAGGAGAGAGTTTCCAATTCGAAACATTTGCAGCTCGTGTCCGGAGTGAACAAGCTGGTCTACTGGGCTCAGGTGAGTAGGAGAGGTGCCTGCGGCGCGTGATGTCAATTATTTTTAAGGGGTG
>NW_007465058.1:0-335 GCF_000475195.1 Diaphorina citri | reverse complement strand
GCACTTTGCAATAGACATGACGTAATATTACAGAGGAAAACATTACGTCATTGACTTTTAGTAATCCAACAGCTAACTCGGGAGGTGATGTCATTTTCACACATCAAAATATTTGCAATTGCAAACTTTCTAAAGTTTCTCAAAATTTCTTTCAGAAACAAGCTCTAATTCCCAGTGCATCACTGAAGTTAATCAACGTCTCTTTTTTTACTCCACAGTAAAGTTCTGCAAGAAAACACTCGTGGAGCCAAATGGTTCCAAATTCCGAGTAAATACCTGAACCATTGTCACTATATCACTTCAACTACACACATAACTCACCTTTCGTTTCGTAA
>NW_007465057.1:0-335 GCF_000475195.1 Diaphorina citri | reverse complement strand
TCTCTACCACCTAACCTTTAGAGCTCTATTACTCTGTACTTGAATGCTCAAACAAAGCAAGATGAATTCCATTCTTAGGCTCGGATTGAACCTGTGCCTTCCTGTTTAGCCCTCCACCGAGCCAGGTTACATGCATTCCATGTTCAAAGGTAGCTGGAGCTTGATTCCATCTTGTTATCTCATTTCTGCCCTCTCTAATGTCCTCACAAAGATTCTGATTCCATTGCTATCCTAATGCGTTTCTTAAAGACAAACAAGTTCCTCAAAGAACTGTAGGCCACCTTATTATTATTATTATTATTATTATTATTTTTTGCTGCAAATGCCCCATATTG
>NW_007465056.1:0-335 GCF_000475195.1 Diaphorina citri | reverse complement strand
TTTTATGATCCTCTCAAAAAATTCAACTTTTATAAAAATAAAATTCTGATTCGAAGAAATATATCAAAAAGTATTTAAAATAAAATTCAGATAGTTTAAAAAAAAAAAAAAAAACTGTCTGAGACTGAGAGTCAATAAAATTTAATTTTATGGGCTGACAAAATTATTTGATCACATAAAATTAAACATTTTTAAAACTTTTTGTCAGATTCATGCGAATTACTTTAAATCTTTTGTTTCAACCTTCTGATATATTTATATTCTCCTGCCTACCGTAATTTAAGATGTCTATTGTTTCAATCTTTTGCACCACTTTCCAAAGTAAGCATTTCAAA
>NW_007465055.1:0-335 GCF_000475195.1 Diaphorina citri | reverse complement strand
GGAACCCCTCTTCATATTTTATATGGAGGTCCCGTGATTGGCCAATCAGAACCCTAGCGTCCGGTCTCTCTCTCTCTCGGAGATTTTATCCCAATCTCTCTCTTTCTCGGTACTCCTCTCAAATTACATATCCCATAACGAACCTTTTTTGGGGGGGTACGATAATTATTATTAATATCTTATTCCGAGATCTCGGAAAGAGAGGGGGAGAAAGAGAGAGGAAGGTGAGAGAGAGAGAGAGAGCCGTCCCTGTAAGCAATTGCAAAAGGAAACGAGCGGTAGTTATTTCTGAATTTAATTTTCCGTTCTGACTGTTTTGAAAATTTTAATTAGAC
>NW_007465054.1:0-335 GCF_000475195.1 Diaphorina citri | reverse complement strand
GAATATTTTCTTTGTGCATTTGAACAAGTAGTGTCCGTAAATGAGCACTATTAGGTTCCTATTTCCTATGTATTACCTGCATTATATTAGGTAACCTACATACATTCCAATTTCCAATAATCCTCACTACATCATCGTAACATTCCAAACATATGTAACTAGGTACTACTTTTTTAGAAAGAGGAAATAAAACCAAATTCACTAAATACCTACCTAATTATGTAGGTCTGAACCTTCCAGCTTCCTAATACCGTACCAATAGGGTAAGTGTACCATTTATTCGCCCACCTAAAAAACGTACCATTTATTGGCCCACCTGTGGGTCTACGCCACAT
>NW_007465053.1:0-335 GCF_000475195.1 Diaphorina citri | reverse complement strand
TCAACACGAGAACACCAGAAAGTAACCCGTTGAAATATTTGCAATCGAAAAACGAGTACAACTTTTTGTCGATGGTGGTAGTTACAGTTCCCTCTGTCAAACCTTTTTTGACTGGAATGTAACCTGCACTACAGTGGGAATCCGGTTTTCGTATAATGATTAATACTTAATTACCTACTTGCACATGCGGCGTTAAATCAATCTAATTATCCACCAAGATCCCTGTTGCTTAACTTGGGTAGGTAATGACGTGAGATGCATACCTATATAGTGTAGGTACCAGGTGAAAGAACAGTTTTTGGAGGGAAGGGAAGGAAGGCATTGGAAATTTCCAG
>NW_007465052.1:0-335 GCF_000475195.1 Diaphorina citri | reverse complement strand
ATTTTATTCTATTCTATTCCTAGTACCTATATGATATTCTATTCTACGCCTTTATTATGTACCATTGTACCTACACTCTACACTCGTAGGTATCTTTCATTGTATTCTATTTTATTTCTATTAATTTTCCCTTTTAAAAAAGAACATTTGTTTTGACCTTCCCTTCTTTTTCCCTCGTTTTTCTAATTTCCCCCCTTTTTACTTTCTTATCATAAAGGAAGGAAAGTAATGTAATCGGGTCAAATTTTCGATGGTCGGTTTTTAGTGCCAAAACACGTTTTGAGGTCCCTAAAGCCTAAATCCAAAGTTTCAGCCATTGGTCCGTGTGTGTGTCT
>NW_007465051.1:0-335 GCF_000475195.1 Diaphorina citri | reverse complement strand
TTTCTTTCGTTTAGAGACCTGTTGATTGTTGAAGCCAATATTCTGAGATGAATCGGCATAAAATCTTTCTTTAGGGGGGCAAAAACATGTTTTAAATTCTTTAGAATCGTAACAGCCATGTGCTTCTTACCAAGCTATAGAAGGTGGTCGTTTGAACTCCGCTTGCCTGATGAGCTTGAGAGCGTGGGTTCGATCTCAGCCGAGGCGAAACGAGATGTGCAATTATTCTCTTTAGGCAAGTGAAGACATTTTTCTTCCTTTTTATCTGTATATGGGGTTGTATTTATTTTTTTTTATTATTATTATTATTATTTTTTTTTTTTTTGAGAATTTGG
>NW_007465050.1:0-335 GCF_000475195.1 Diaphorina citri | reverse complement strand
AGCAAAAAAGAGGGAAGTGTTCGGTCAAGTTTGGTGTGACTTTAATGTAGGCCTTGGCTCTCATGGGTTAACCAAGTGATTCATAGGAACTAATCATTGGATTTATCAACTTAGGGTAGTAAAATTATTTAATACAACTTTGAAGAACCACATATACAACTAGCCTCAAAATAGTAAACTCTCAGCTGCAGAGGTTTTGTTGCATTCTTACAGCTGTGATCTATTGGGAAATCATACATTCAACAAATCAATATTATGCTATCACCACTGACTTCAGTTCAATAGTTTACTTGTAGCTCAGCAAATAGTTACTTCATATTCGTACCTTTTTATAC
>NW_007465049.1:0-335 GCF_000475195.1 Diaphorina citri | reverse complement strand
CTGAACGGGACGCCGGGACACCCCCTGAAATTCGGGACTGTCCCGGCCAATTCGGGACGTTTGGCAAGCCTATTCATAAAGAGTTAAAGCGGAACAATCATTCAAACACATAAACAAACAAACCTCTAAACCAAATGTAAAACGGTCCAGTTAAAACGTAGACATTCACTTCGTTCGGTTAATAAAGTGGCTACTTCGTTTTTAACTTTTTTTTTTCAGGTGTACCTCATCAGCGGATCCCACTCTCAGCTTCGTCTGCCCGTATGTGATACCATTCTCACCCTCCTCTCCTTCTGCTCCCCCTCCCCTCTCCCCCCTCACCCATCCCCCCCTCT
>NW_007465048.1:0-335 GCF_000475195.1 Diaphorina citri | reverse complement strand
GTATTTGATTGACACAATACTTTTTATTCGTACTGTCAAAATAAGCACAGGCTGTGGTATAAATTTCTACCTATTTAACATGAACCTTAGGCCTGATTCCTGAATCATCATAGGCCATGGGGTTTAATGAGAATCTTGGATTTATTGCTTGGGCTAGAGTGGACTTGGTATTTTAATATACAAGAGAATTCCAGATATCTCAGGCTAAAGTAGAGAAGAGAAAATTATCTTGTCTTGTTTCTGGTGATTTAATTTAATCCACTCAAGGTTACTAGGGTTACTACCAATTGTCTTCTCTTCTCAAGAAAAATAATAATCAAAATTGCAGATTGACC
>NW_007465047.1:0-335 GCF_000475195.1 Diaphorina citri | reverse complement strand
AATTTGTTTGTAATTTTCGAGGAAGAACTGTGCAGATTTCAAGATGATAATATATATCTATCATTGATGACCGCTCTACATACAGGGTAAAAGAAGTTACTACATAATTCATCAAAATATTCAAGGGAAAAACTGTTACCATGACAACCGTATGTAAAACTTTTTTCCCCGAGTGTAAAGTTTATTACTATATCTATTGGGAAAAGGCCGGTCCTAAATTACAGTGACCTGAATGGGTAGTATGTGCTACTACCTATGGTAGTATGTGCTACCCATTCAGGTATTAATTTACGGTAATAGCTCGTTTGTCCTTGGACATCGTGACTCAACAGATG
>NW_007465046.1:0-335 GCF_000475195.1 Diaphorina citri | reverse complement strand
CTAACTATCAAAGAGCAGCAAGTGATTGCATCCTGTCCTTGGTGCAATGTTAAGCTGATAGCTGGGTCCTGATTTTTTCCAGAACCTGTGAGGTAAGCTTGTATGGGATAAAGAAAGGGGCTATGAAATAGAACAGACACTGTTTCCCATTTTATACTGATCCTTCCTCCTTTCATGGATGCTCCAAAATTTCGGAGTCCGTCTCACAGTAAAGGACAAAATGATCATGCTTTATTCATACTGTCAGCTTAGAACACAATGTCCTATTTTGCTAGCAGTATACTAGAACACCCGTTATGGATATATATAATCTTGTTACCAACTTGAGAGAGAGA
>NW_007465045.1:0-335 GCF_000475195.1 Diaphorina citri | reverse complement strand
ATATGTTGAATTCAATATTCAACATCATGTTCCCTTCATTATCAGCAGAGGGAGCAGGATTTGGAATACGGATCAGAAAGCCTGGAAATGTTTGGGAAGTTGTAAAAATGAGGGAGAAGTATTACATATTACATTGGGTATGTTCAACAATAAATTGTATATTATGTATTTACCTGTATTTATAGTAGAAGCTGTAGGAAAATTTTTGTTAGTTGTTCAGCAACATTAAAAGGTGCTCGATTGGAAGTCCCAAAAAATTGCTGATTTTTATGGATTTTGATAAAAGTTTTCTTAAAGGAAAGGATATTATTTGAAAATTGGCCTGAGGATATTTA
>NW_007465044.1:0-335 GCF_000475195.1 Diaphorina citri | reverse complement strand
ATCGATAGTTTTCAAAAAAACTATCGATAACTATCGATAGTTTTCGATAGTTTTTTTATTACATATTTTCCTTGTTTCAAAAGGTCTTATCCCCCAAAAAGACCTAACCTAACCTAATTTAAAGAAAATTATTAACTGTACACGTAATAATTTAGGTCACAGGGTTTTATTTCAACATTTTATTATTTTTTTTTTTATTATTTTTACAAAATATATATATTTTTTTTCATAGATTTGTATACATCTATGTTTTTTTCACATTTTTTTTACACTTTTCACTTCTAAAACGACCAAAACAAACGAAAAATGTACAGAAAAAAACTATCGAAAACTAT
>NW_007465043.1:0-335 GCF_000475195.1 Diaphorina citri | reverse complement strand
GAGAAATAATGTACGTATGCAGAAATGAAACAAATGAGAGAAAAAAGACAAAGGTAGAACGAGAGAAAGAGAGGGAGGAAGAGGAAGAGAAATAGAGAGAGATAGAGACAAAGGTTGAGCGAGAGAGAAAGAGAGAGAGAGAGAGAGAACGAGGAGTAATGTATATGCAGAAATGAAACAAAAGAGAGGAAGAGACAAAGGTAGAACGAGAGAGGAAGAGAGAGAGAGAGAGAGAAACAACCCCCCTTTCTTTTCTTTTTTGACAAAAATGCTAATGTCAGAGCACAAAAGTTTCGTAATGAGCTCGGTAGGTACATTATGCAAGTTTACATTAT
>NW_007465042.1:0-335 GCF_000475195.1 Diaphorina citri | reverse complement strand
GGTGTGCACCGAAGCAGCCACCGGTTGATCCGATGAAAACAAGCCGACTCCACACCACGCTTTTTGTTTGCTTACCATGGGGCCTGTTGCAAAAAAAAATTTTCATCGTTAGGTGGTGATGAAAAATTGTATGTAGTTGGTAAAAAAAAAAATCACAGCCAGCCTAGAGCCTAGTTAGCTGGGAGGGTAGAGCACCTGCCTTGTCAGTGCTAGGTCAGGGGTTCTATTCCCACCTGGGGTGGATTTTTCTTAGAATGGCTAGCTTTCTCTTATCCTGTCTACCTTCTCTTTGCTTTTGGGATAATAAGATCCCAACAGTTCCAGTCCCCTTTTTT
>NW_007465041.1:0-335 GCF_000475195.1 Diaphorina citri | reverse complement strand
CATTCTCCTGCTACCTATATCTACCTTCCCACCCCATTCTCCTGCTACCTATACCTACCTTCCCACCCCATTCTCCTGCTACCTACCTACCTTCCCACCCCATTCTCCTGCTACCTACCTACCTTCCCACCCGATTCTCCTGCTATACCTACCTACCTTCCCACCCCATTCTCCTGCTACCTACCTACTTACCTACCCTATTCCCTACTACCGATCCCGCTAGCACTATTACTTACTTTCCTATCCCATACTGCTATTACCTATAGGTACATGGGATTAGAGTGACTGCATTGGTCGGGATTCAGTAGGTACTGGAACTGTATACAGTTTGGGAA
>NW_007465040.1:0-335 GCF_000475195.1 Diaphorina citri | reverse complement strand
TTTTTTGAATATTCGTGTTGTTTTGATACTACTGTAAAAAAAGGCGCCAAATTCAAATTTTTCTTCATTATAAAAAAATCATTTTGAAAAAAAAATTCGGTGTGTTTTTGGAATTTGCAGAGGGAGGATGTGTTTTGTGCAGTTTCAAGACACGATCTTGGCAAAGAGTTTTTTCTTGATTCCCGTTATGTAAAGTGTTCAAAGTGTGTGTAAAGTGAAAATATCAGGTGTGAACTTCATTTTAAACTTCACTTTTTATTGGTAAGTGTATTATTTAATCATTTATTAAGTAATTAATTATTGATCAACATTAAAAACAGGTTTTTTCCACATTT
>NW_007465039.1:0-335 GCF_000475195.1 Diaphorina citri | reverse complement strand
ATTATGATTTGGGAGCTTCATTCAATACCTAATTCTGCATGTGATGAAAATTACAAAGCAGTTGTCAACATCGATGACGAACTCCGAACGTCCAACTACAGAATTAAGGAACGGAGCTCAAAATGTACTGAATACTACTGAGGCCATATTTAATGGAAGAAATAGATCTTGAATAAAGGCCCCAGGTATAAATTTAAATTTAATCCAAGACAATTTGATTTAAGCATATTGGATTAAATATTGATTAAATTTCGATTTGTGCCAGCCTAGTTAGCTTAGTTGGTAGTGCGTCTGCCTTGTAAGCGCTAGGCCACGGGTTCGATTCCCGCCCGGGG
>NW_007465038.1:0-335 GCF_000475195.1 Diaphorina citri | reverse complement strand
CTGTCACCACTCTTGTACCAGCTCACAAGATGAGGGCATTATCAGCACCATGTCGCGTGTCGCATGTGTTACTTTAAACCGGTCTTATGTTATTTTGGTACTTGTATTTAGAATCTCAAATTTGTGTAGGTACCTATTTCATGTAAATAAATGCTATAGCTTTGAGCTATGAAACTGTTAATAATAATAATATTTAGAATCTGAAACGTTCATTGTGGTAGACCTCTAAGCCTGATATTTTTATAATGTAAATTGACTTTTACAGAAAATTACCTACCTACACTTCTTGTCAACCAGGAAATGATCTTCCCACAAGGGAGGTAAAAAAATATGGA
>NW_007465037.1:0-335 GCF_000475195.1 Diaphorina citri | reverse complement strand
ACGAGATCATTGTTTTTTCCCGCAAACACCATTTTTTCGTCGCCTACAAGATCACCTACGGCGCACAGGTATTTGTCCATTGGTATTTCCGGGTCGAACGGAAGAGAGAAACCACATTTCTTTGGTAAGTATAAACTGTCAACCTTCGGGCCAGAAGATTGACCCATGTTCCTGTTGAAGTTGGATCTAGGAGCGTAAGATACACGTGAGGTGGCTGGAAGAGAATGTTTCAGTACGCTAGAAAAAGACATGATGAGATCAAAAAGTTCAAGGGAGAAGAGCAAGAGTAAAGGTTCAAATGAGGTTAGGTAAGGTAAAGGATACAAATAATATGT
>NW_007465036.1:0-335 GCF_000475195.1 Diaphorina citri | reverse complement strand
CTCTACAGCTTATCAAGTTCTGCTCTTGAGGGTAACTGAAAGGTAAGTCAGATTATTATTATTTGCTATATTAATGGCGAATGACAGTATTTCCAAGGGTTTGTCTTGTCTTTCGGTTTCTTCCGCAATAACTAGGACGGTTTGCCCGATTTTAATGAAATTTGGCATTCAAGTTTAACACATCAAAGAAAATTCACTCATTGGATTTTGGACCAGATCAGGAAATTCTAATTAAGTTTAGGACTATCAGACACAGAAAGTCTTGCCCATTTTGTCATGTGCGACGTGTGTTGGACTAAACCATGGAAATTGTGTTCTATTTGTAAATGTATGTG
>NW_007465035.1:0-335 GCF_000475195.1 Diaphorina citri | reverse complement strand
GGCATGATGTTTCGCGAACGATAAAATCCACTCTTTAGAATAGATCCGAGAACTTCGGTATTTAGGATAAAATCCGCTTCGGGTGGGGATTGAACCTGTGACCTATCGCTTACAAGACAGACGCGCTACCCTCCAAAGCTAACTTATAGGCTGGCTTAAACTGTGGGAGTTTGCTGAAACTGCTTACTATGCACAACCAAAATTGCTCAAAATTGCGAAAATACAATCTTGCAAAAACAATAACATAAAATAAAAATAACAATAGTAATAATAAAGACAAACGTAGCAAAAATAAAAATAAATAAATAAATAAATAAAAAAACAAACATAAAAAA
>NW_007465034.1:0-335 GCF_000475195.1 Diaphorina citri | reverse complement strand
CTCATGAGTGATGTGATGACTGTAATTATTATGAATGATGACTGTAAAATGAGTAATGATATCATTTCGCATGTGTACAAAAAGAGATCTGTCACTCTTTGTGTAGTCTTTGACTTTATGACGAAACTCATCGCAGTCATAACGACATTAACAATAACCATAATTGCTCAGTACCAAGCAATAAGCAAGAGTTCAAAGGCTCAATGCGATAAGTGATAAATTAATTAAATCCAAAATGATTAATTAAAAAAAGTCATGTGAGGGACAAGCCTTTTAATTGTTAAGCCCGATAGGTATAGTGCAGGTCACACATTTCAGTCAATTACAGTCAAAAT
>NW_007465033.1:0-335 GCF_000475195.1 Diaphorina citri | reverse complement strand
CCACAAGCGTCTAATGTAGCAGTTGTTTCATCGCTACGAAATAAAAACGGCGGTGAAACACTCATCTTAAAAAAAAAAAAATATATTTACTGCTCGCCTTTTCTAATCATCTCCTCAGTTATACCTTTAAAAAACTGAGTGCACCCCGATAATGGTCCCACGTAGTCACCCGTCCTGATACCAGCCAAGCACAACGTTGCTTAAATGATCCGACGAGAAGTGGTGTATTCAACGTGCTACAAACTACAACAGTTTGTTGGTAAACGCAACAATATTTTAGGAAATCTACAACTTATTTTAGGAGACCTACATGTAGGTATAGCATTGGAATAGGT
>NW_007465032.1:0-335 GCF_000475195.1 Diaphorina citri | reverse complement strand
CCGGCCAGGGCGGAAATTTTCCAACTAAACGTTTCCTTTCCTGGATAGGCATGGATGTAAAAGAATTTGCCTTGAAGTATTCCAAATCGGTGCCGGGGTACTTTTTTTAGCATGTGTTTCTCCCATTTGAATGGTGGGAACTAAGATTTTGGTTCTAGTTTTGACCGGAAAAGGGGGAAAAATCTAGAAAATGCGTAATCGTACCTAAACCTAATTACGAGTGTGTATTTCAATGTTTGTACCTAATGTATCCCTTTATTTATGACAAAAATTTATTTATTTACGGGACTAACCCTTTTTACAAAAATGACAATAGAAAAAAAAATACACTAAAA
>NW_007465031.1:0-335 GCF_000475195.1 Diaphorina citri | reverse complement strand
GTTGCTGTAATAATTACCAAAGGCTACGTGAATGGGCGATCTCACTTGGTTTTATGGGAGTTTCATTTCGGAAGTTTGCCCATTATCGGACATTGAATGGGTCTCGGGAGACTCATTGTTTACTCCCTGGCACCCAAACGGGGCTTTGAATCTGATCCCATTATTTTGTATTTCTCCCGGAATTTCGATCATATTTCGCCTCAACCACAAATATGATGTCGTTGTTTCGTGTTAATTAGGCTGGACATCACGTAGCGTGTTTGATAGACGAAAATGTAAAATCATCGCATTGCGTCGCGTCGAGTTTCATTTTTCTTCTTCTCATTATCAGTCTG
>NW_007465030.1:0-335 GCF_000475195.1 Diaphorina citri | reverse complement strand
GTACTTCAAATAGTCAGCTACAGTTCAGCGGATTTTCCACAAAAGCATCATGTCTCTCAAACAACACGAGGCAGATCCTAACTCCGTATAGGTACGTGTAAGGGGGTTTAGGATCTGACATCTGACTCACCGACTGAGTAGTTCACTGAAAGGAGTAGTTCAGAAGTTCTTGTTATAATTAACTTTTTGCACATCTCTAATACATATGTATTGGTAACTGACTCAGTTTTTGCCTTGGCGGGAGCGAGCGCTCCCTGAAGAAGACAAAACAGTTTATACCAAAAATTTACGTTATTCTACGTAGAAATGTCCCTGACATGTTTACCTTTTAAAAA
>NW_007465029.1:0-335 GCF_000475195.1 Diaphorina citri | reverse complement strand
ACAGAAGGACTTCTTGGGCTTTAGACTGCGCGAATCTTGGGTAACACGAGATCTTGATCCTTGGACAGCAAAAAGTCTTAAGTCTGGACTTCGAAACATTAATAAATCCCAAAGCTGCTGTAACCCTGGTTCATGGAAATTCTATTTTCATTTCAGAAACCGAACTGATTCCGATGGGGTACCATCATGAATTTCCTATGGTTTAGTACCACGCCACAAGTGGGCAAACGAGAACGAGCCTATCCGCGCCGTGGGAACAACAAGGCGCTTCAAATTGACAAGTCAAGGCAAGCCTGTACCGGATGAGAGATTCCAGACTCGGCCTCGGCGAGGAA
>NW_007465028.1:0-335 GCF_000475195.1 Diaphorina citri | reverse complement strand
GTACCTACCATCTTGCCTACCCTAAGTTTACTTTCCCACCCCCCAAGTACCTTCCTACCCACCCCAAGTACCTTCCTACCTACCCCAAGCTCACCTTGTTTTACCTTTTGATGTTATTTCAAACAATTTTCTTCTCTCTCTTTTTTTTTTCTTCGTTCTTCCTCTTTTCACAGCCTTATTTTCGTTGTCTAAGTTCTTCCACTTTTAAATTCTTCTTCGTATTTTTTTTTCTTTTTTACCTCTTTCCTTTTTTAAAATTCTTCTTCCTTTTTTGCCTCCTTGTTTGCCTTGCCTACTTTCTTCTTCTTTTTTTCTTTTTCCTTCTCCATCTACTA
>NW_007465027.1:0-335 GCF_000475195.1 Diaphorina citri | reverse complement strand
TTTCCTCCGAAAATTTCCAAAATACGCCTACCCATCTATCAAAATGATATCTAGCAGAAAAAAGAAACCTGGTGAAAATGGCTTTAGAAGTTCAATTGAGTGTAATAGGGAGAGAAAAGACACAAATGTTCATTTCAATAAATTTTACTCGAAATTTATTGAAATCACAAATTTAAATAACATTTTCCGGAGATTACCTACCTACCTACCTTTGGAAGATAAATAAATAATTAATTCAAAGCAATAAAATGTCAACGTGAAGGGTTGGTTGAAATGCAAAGAGAAATAAAATTAAAAGTATTTTACTTATCAACAAAATATTTCCCAAGTACCTA
>NW_007465026.1:0-335 GCF_000475195.1 Diaphorina citri | reverse complement strand
AACATTTCTCGGGCTTCTGGAGGAATAATAATAATAATAATAGTGCTTATTTATACTGCTCAAATAGGACTGAAAAGTCCCTTTACTCCAGCAGTGGGCTACTACTATTATTGTGGTCAAATTTTCAAATTATATTGAGGATAAAATTCCATACCTCGGCTGGGATTGAACCCACGCCCTCCTGTTTACCAGGCGAGCGCCTTGACCACTACACCACCGAGGAAGGCGAAGGTGAGCGGCTTGTGATCAGTGTAGAGAGTGAACACTCGACCTTCAATTACGTGCAGGAAGTGCTTGACTGCCAAGTAGATTGCTAGCAGTTCTCTGTCGTATGT
>NW_007465025.1:0-335 GCF_000475195.1 Diaphorina citri | reverse complement strand
TCCTACATGAGTATGTTTGCACAATGTCTGATTGTATGGGTGTATGTGAGTTTTGAATACAATATCGCATCTCTAACATACATCTCGCCTGTATTATGCCTTCTTATTATGCAAAACATATTCGCGTATGTCACGGACAGAGGGGTGAAAATATGCCATGGTGATGAATTCACATTTTCGACTGGAACTGGATCATGATAAATTTCAGTCCGATTTAAAGCTCACTGATTGGTTGCAAGAATGCTGTGTTGCCAAGTTCGTTTGGAGTAAAGTAAAGGTCATTTTATGTTATAGCACGCCCACAGCTTGTTCAGAACAACACAACTGTGCACAAA
>NW_007465024.1:0-335 GCF_000475195.1 Diaphorina citri | reverse complement strand
GAAAGTTTCTATGTCCACTTTGGTGGTCATCTCGAAAGAGATAAATCCTATTCATACTCGTATTTTCATTGCTATCGCTGAATTCAGTTTCAAGAGTTATCTCTTGCCATGGACGAATTTATTTTGACCAAGAAATCTCCCAAGACCCATTCATTTTCAGCAATACCTATAATGGAACAACTTGTTAACCAGTTGGTATAATGGAACAACTTGTTCAAAGCTGACAGTCTAAATAAAGCACTACTTATACTTATACTTATACCTACACCAATCAGAGAGGGCATTTTTGTAGTTAACCCACTAAACTACTAGAGAACTAGAGTAATAACTAGAGT
>NW_007465023.1:0-335 GCF_000475195.1 Diaphorina citri | reverse complement strand
ACGTTCCTCCCTCCCTAACCCGCCGTCACTTACCGATGAAACCACCGGGGTCGACGCCCTAATGTCGCTCCTGAAGTCGCTGAACATCTTCGACAAAATTTAAACCCAATGAGGAACCGGCGCGAACGACATGCACAAAACATTGTTAAAGCGCCTGATGGAAAAAAACCCTGTTTATCCTGCCCTCATAAAATGTCAAAATACATAAGAACTCAATTAGACTGCAGGAGTAAAGCGACTATCCCACTAGGATAAACAAGCTTTTGACCCAGCAGTCTAAACAAAATCTAGTGTATTTGATGGTCTGCTCCCATAGTTATTTACCAAATTTAATT
>NW_007465022.1:0-335 GCF_000475195.1 Diaphorina citri | reverse complement strand
TTTCATCGGGGCTTCCTCTTTTCTATTATTAGACATTGTTTTTGTTTTATTAAAATGCTTCTGAACTTTCAGAGGTATGTACCTATAAAATAAAAAGAGTGTTTCACCGCCGCGCCGATTTTATTTCATTGCAATGAAACAACTGCTACTCTAGACTCATGCATGTGGTCTGTGTCGTAGCATGCCCATCTCGAAGTATGCCCCTCATCAGATGGGCGATAAGAGACACAATACTCCCCAATTAGGTACTGATTCAACACGAGAACACCAGAAAGTAACCCGTTGACATATTTGTAATCGAAATACGAGTGCATTTTTTTTTTTTTTTTTTTTTT
>NW_007465021.1:0-335 GCF_000475195.1 Diaphorina citri | reverse complement strand
AACACCGGTCTCTTATCACAATTTCTTATTCGTCACGTTGCTTGTTATCAGTCAGGCAGGGAAATTGCGTTGAGAATAGCGGTTTCTAGGCTATTTTGAACGATTTTCTAACCAGTCTAAAATCTCCAGATTACTCTGCGAATCACCCAGGTGTTAGAGAGGAGTTAGTGCAAAACCTACTTGTCTATTTGTTTGTGAACTAGCCTAGGTCTGGAGTACCTTTATTTTCGAATTTCTTGAACCTTCACTGAATTTGGTAAGTACTTTTCAACTTATGGGGTTCACTGGATTGAAGCGATTGCTATAATAATAGTGCTTATTTATACTGCTCGCCT
>NW_007465020.1:0-335 GCF_000475195.1 Diaphorina citri | reverse complement strand
ACTTAGGGGCTCAGATAAAGAAAATAAGGTATTATAGACTTAGGGGCTCAGATAAAGAAAATAAGGTATTATAGACTTGGGGGCTCAGATAAGGTATTATAGACTTAGGGGCTCAGATAAAGAAAATAAGGTATTATAGACTTAGGGGCTCAGATAAAGAAAATAAGGTATTATAGACTTAGGGGCTCAGATAAAGAATACAAAAATAGGGCAGAGTGGGGTAAATGGAGCAGTAGAAATAAGGTATTATAGACTTGGGGGCTCAGATAAGGTATTATAGACTTAGGGGCTCAGATAAAGAAAATAAGGTATTATAGACTTAGGGGCTCAGATAA
>NW_007465019.1:0-335 GCF_000475195.1 Diaphorina citri | reverse complement strand
AGAGAAGAAGAAGGAGAAGAAGAAGGAGAAGGAGGAGAAGAAGGAGGAGAAGAAGAAGAGGAAGGAGAAGGAGAAGAAGGAAGAGAAGAAGAAGGAGAAGAAAAAGAAGAAGAAGAAGGAGAAGAAGGAGGAGAAGAAGAAGAAGAAGGGGAAAAGAAAATTGAGGAGGAGGAGGAAGAAGAATAGAGAGGATTTTCTATTAGCTTTCTTAAAAAAAAAAAAAACCAAATTTTTGAAGAATGAATGAACTTCATGATTCGAGGCCTGAGCTTCACAAAATAGACATCGAAATGAAATCGAATGAAATAATATTGGAGAAATGAGATAGAAAAGGA
>NW_007465018.1:0-335 GCF_000475195.1 Diaphorina citri | reverse complement strand
TATCACAAAAAGTTTTTATTTCAGAAAGCAAAAATTGACTAATAGCTAATAGCCTTTCCTGAAAGCAACTTCACACTTAGTAGGTATTTCGCATTTTAAAATATTTTTACCGTCACGTCACCGCGAATATTAGATCATGCTTTGTTTTTGTAAGGTTTGTTGTCTACAATATGACGTCATAGTTTTGCCGACTTATTCTGGGCTTTTCTGGAGAACACGATTACCTATACACAAAGGATTGTGTGCTCAGTAGGTACAGAGTTGCTTCAGAAAGACTCGTGCTAATGATATAAGGAGGTAGAGTATCTCGTGTTGGTGGGAGTGTCGATAAACAC
>NW_007465017.1:0-335 GCF_000475195.1 Diaphorina citri | reverse complement strand
GTCGATCTCTTTCATAGAAATTGTATTATTTTAATTCGGAATCCCTCGATCGTTGTTCTTTTTTGAAGATCTTCATAAACTAATTAATAAATGTAGGTATGTATTTTGTTCTCCATAAATATTCATATTAACAATAACATTCACACAATTATTTGGATCTGTTAACAATAAATAAAATAAATAAATTATTCCCAGGTATGTAGGTATCTTGGTACGTAATTCTAAGAGGATAGAAAGAATGTAACGGATTTTGTTAACACGTGAAAGTTCGCAACATGGATTTAGGACACACCTTAAGTCTCTACCACGTAAACCTTTGCTTTGGAAGTATGTGC
>NW_007465016.1:0-335 GCF_000475195.1 Diaphorina citri | reverse complement strand
AATAGAATAGAATATACCCTGCTTATACTACCAGAATGAGACTGAAAAGTCCGTTTACTCTCGCAGTCTAAACAAGGTCTTATGTAATTGGTACAATATTTTATATTGTACCTGGGGTCTGTCTGGGGATCGTCTGGTTAGGGGATGTTAAACAGAGAGTAGACTAGCGTCTGACTGTGGGACTATGAACAGGGTCGAGAACACCTAACCCTAACCAGCTAAGCTGGCTGGCAGTTTTTCAAAGGGTTCTCTCTGCTTTAAAAAAAAAGTAAGCACAAGCCCTCACGCTGGTTGACTGCGGTCCAGGACGAGCTAATTAAATATGGTTAGAGACC
>NW_007465015.1:0-335 GCF_000475195.1 Diaphorina citri | reverse complement strand
CACACACACACACTCCTTATACAAACCCCAACACTCCTTACCACTCCTTATCTTTTGTTTTGGCCATCATACACACCATTAAGTTTTCATTTACACAAAGTCACTGTTGAGTGAAATCTGCGAAATGTACGAAATAATTCCCAGAGTGCTGAATTTTATTAAAGTGGGCAAATTCTTGTCTCCCTCCCTAACCATTCCTCCCTACCTTTTTTCGTTCTCTCTAAATGTTGTCTCAAAATTTTCTACTTTCGGTAGGAAAACCAGATTCCTCATTCTCTCTCTTTCTCACTCACTCTCTCTCTCTCTCTCTCTCTCTCTCTCTCTCTCTCTGTGTG
>NW_007465014.1:0-335 GCF_000475195.1 Diaphorina citri | reverse complement strand
TGCAAAACTTTCTTTATATTGGAAACTTTTCCCGAAAGTTTCACACGAGTTCGAGAGGAGACCTATTTTTGATTTGTTGGGAGAAGTTGAAAATATTTTAGTATTAAAGCACGAGGATAGATATAGGTACTAATTAAAGGACCCTTGTGGGTTATGGGACTTGAAAGGGACCTTGTAGGGCAGGCCCTAATAGGGCTCAAAAAAGGTGCTTTTGGGACTCGAAAGGGCCATTATGGGCTATTCAGGCTATTGGGCTCAAAAAAGGCCCTCATGGGACTCAAAAGGGCCCGGAACGAAAAGGCCCTTTGGGGCTTTAGAAGGCTTTACTAAAATCT
>NW_007465013.1:0-335 GCF_000475195.1 Diaphorina citri | reverse complement strand
CTGTCAATCACTCTAAAAAATAAAATTAAAGATTTTTTGATTTTGAACCTTTTAAACAAAACAAAAGATTTAGCTTTGTAACCTTTGAAACAGAACAATAGATTGTCAGGGGTTTACCATCTTTACTTCCCACACATATGACTATGTATTGATATGCGTCACAACTGTATTGGGGGATCATAAAGTTTTGAAAGATTGTAATGGAGGCCCTGTTCAACTTTGGGCCTTTGGGGCCCCAAATTTCAATCAGCTACATGCCTTGATTTAATGAGGATGTGTACCAAATTTCATCAAAATCAGACCAGACAATCGGGAGTTATAGCGAAACATACAGA
>NW_007465012.1:0-335 GCF_000475195.1 Diaphorina citri | reverse complement strand
CGAACAAGCTGTGACCTGCCACTGAGGTAATCAGAGAGCCAAGTGAGGAATGACTCGCCAATCCCGTAAGATCTCAGCTTAGCTATTAAGAAGCCAACATTAACCCTATCAAATGCCTTCGCAACATCGGTATAAATAGAGTGAACGGCGTTGGCAGATTTAAAAGATTGAAGAATATCATGTTGATAACATAAGAGATTTGTCACAGTTGATCTACGAGACACAAACCCGTGCTGCTCATCCGAGATGAAACTTCTGGATGCAAAAGCGAGCTTCTCAGCAATGAGTTTATCCAGGAGCTTAGGAACACAAGACTGAATGCAAACTCCACGATA
>NW_007465011.1:0-335 GCF_000475195.1 Diaphorina citri | reverse complement strand
TCTCTCTCTCTCTCTCTCTCTCTCTCTCTCTCTCTCTCTCTCTCTCTGGTCGTTAACATTTTTTGTATTGGCTACAAGTGTTTATAACAAGTGGTTAAATGTGTGTCGCTTTTTTAAGCTCTTCTTCAAACTTGTTCTGTCATCTGCACGCGATGGCTGAATTTTGACCTTTTCTATGAATATGTCGTTGGAGAGGATTTTGGGATTGAACTTTGAGACCATCACGGAAGTGGTGCTAAAAGAGTCTTCGCGTAAGATTTGGTGAAATGTCACGCATGTGTGACGTATGACAGTTGATAGAACGATAAAAATGTGGAATATTTATGTAGATTTGG
>NW_007465010.1:0-335 GCF_000475195.1 Diaphorina citri | reverse complement strand
TGCATATTGCATATTTTATTTAAATGAAGGGGTAATCTTACTGATTTTTAAGTATCTTTGCCCCCTAATTTTCTGGAAAACTCATGGAAATTTTCTGGAACAGTCATGGCATTTATTTCCGGGAAAAGCGCATAAACCCTGTTCAGGCATTTTGTTTGACTTTGTTAACGTAGATTCGTAGAAGCTTAACCCATCCTCTAGAGCTGTTTGCCCCTACACCTAAGCCTCGGAGATTTTGTGTATTGAGTTAAGCTTTTTACTAATTTACGAGTAGGTACATGTATTTTTTTTTCTTTTTTTTTTCAAGTGATTCCATTTATTTAAGTAGGCACATT
>NW_007465009.1:0-335 GCF_000475195.1 Diaphorina citri | reverse complement strand
AAATAACAGTCATTGTTGTTAACCGTGGATAAGTTTTCCTGCACTACAACTTGGTTTTCCATAGTTTTTCAGTTGATTCAGAGTCAAATTTTCAAGGTTTTCAGCTGTCTAAATTTAAATTCTATCTGTCTCAGTTTAGGTATTGTTTAAAAGTGGCTAAGCGGCGTATAGCCTGTTTCATAAGCATTACGTTTATTTTTTCCACATCCCGTTCCAATGGAAAATACGATTAGATGATTTTCCTACCTCAATCCTTACTATTTGGTCAGAGATACCTTTCAAATAAACCCTGTTGCCAAATCTAACTCTTGAGGGGGTTTTCCCCATTTTCCGGT
>NW_007465008.1:0-335 GCF_000475195.1 Diaphorina citri | reverse complement strand
CTACACATGAAGATGATGCTGCCAGTAGACATGAACAGCAAGACTTTCATTCCATGTAAATTTAACATGCTCAATATTTAGATTGATTAACACAAGAACTAACATAACAGGACTATCATTTTATGTAACTAGATAATAAAATATATGGTGATTTAGAACAAATTCAATTAGATTGTACGAGATATTTTAAATAGTATGTATAAAATGTTTATTAAATATTTTTTAGTACGAAATCATGTAAATAATATACACATTTTAAATAATGGGGCTCAACCAAATGACAATTTTTTTCGAGATAGAGTCCTATTCCGATGTAAAAGTACCCAAAAAGTGCA
>NW_007465007.1:0-335 GCF_000475195.1 Diaphorina citri | reverse complement strand
TACTGGAAGGGAAAGTAGAAGGAAGAAGACCGAGAGGAAGACCCAGGAAGTCCTACTTTGAAGACATCATGAAACTCACATGGACTGCAACTCATACAGTCAACTCAAGAGATCAGCTCTAGACAGATCAGATTGGCTACAACGACAAGGCAATCCCTTTAGTACATGATGATGAGGATGAGTACCTACGTATGATGTAGTAGACTTAGCAGAGTAAGAACTAATAATGTTTAGAGTAAGTAAGAAAGTAAGTACATGAGTAATATACTCACTCTGGTCGAGTAGGTAAAGGTCTTACTTGAGTCAGCGGGTGAGGGCGGACTGATGGTTAGGGG
>NW_007465006.1:0-262 GCF_000475195.1 Diaphorina citri | reverse complement strand
CGATCAGTGTGTGAACTATGAAATGTGAATGAGTGAATGGATCTTGTTCTTATAATATAAGACTAGCTGAATTCCGTCTAGTTCATCCTGAGGCATGGCCAAACTTGTAGAAAAGGCATGGCCGAACTTGTAGAAAATAATAAAAAATACGGTCGCGCTGCGCGCTCCCTATTAGCTACATAACTAGTTATCGAACTAAAAACATAAACGAAACTCAAAATGTTGGTCGAGAGCGGAACATTTCTCTCCCGCAGTCTCTGCA
>NW_007465005.1:0-335 GCF_000475195.1 Diaphorina citri | reverse complement strand
CATTGGTGCAGTTCCCTCTATCAAAATCCGTTTAACAGGCGAGCCCCTGTGCAGTGAGTGGTCAGTGCAAACTTTTTAGCTAAATCCCCTTCAGGGATGAGGAGGATGAGCTATTCATTGCTGACGAAAGTCACAATTTTGTTTTCATTCCACCTAAATCCTCTGATCTTATCTTACTTACCTACTTTATATGGGTTCCAGTCGCTGTAGTGTAGACGCACTTTTAAAACTTGTGGTCTGGTGCATCCAAATCAAGAATCACGTCAAGAAATTTTATTGGCAGCGGCACATTAAGGATTCCTCAATGGGACCAGTCCTTAACGGCATGTCCCCAG
>NW_007465004.1:0-335 GCF_000475195.1 Diaphorina citri | reverse complement strand
ACCTTGATAATCTGATACTTAATTTTTTTCGTCACAACTTGCAGGTCAATGATTTCTCTATCATGGAACTTGACTTCTACAGAAGACTGGGGAAGAACCCTAATCCCTCTAATCCAAGACCAATTCTCGTAGGCCTCACAACTCAGAGACGTAAGACTCAGATTCTAAGGAATACTCCATTGCTTAAAGGTTCAAGAATATTTGTGAGACCGGATGCACCCCCAGAAATCAGAGAGACTCAGAAAAAACTTCGAGCGGAAAGAAACAACTTGCGGAGGGAAGGTAAATATGCTGTCATAAACAAAGGCAAGCTCGTTACAAATGAGGAGAATTAT
>NW_007465003.1:0-335 GCF_000475195.1 Diaphorina citri | reverse complement strand
CCTTTTAAGCCCTAGGTCGCGAGTTCGATTCCCGCGCGGGCCCAACTTTACCTATAGAACAGATAAAGTTCAGTCTAATAACGACTGGTTTTCTCTTATCCTGTCCTTTGCTTTTTGATTTCCGGACGATAAGATGAAACGAGGATTTCCTTATACCTACTTAATTGTTAGGTCAACCTCGGATGAACTCAATCGTGAGACAATCTACGGTGGTAAAACTCGACCCTAGAGTTCCCTTCATCAAACCTTTTTTTAGAATTATCTGGGCAGAAGACCTGGAACTGGGCCGTTTCCACTTCATACTTACTCAGCTGGAAAAACCAATAGCCATCATG
>NW_007465002.1:0-335 GCF_000475195.1 Diaphorina citri | reverse complement strand
AAATTTTTGTCGATGGTGGGATTCGAACCCGGGACCTTCTGCATGGCAAGCAAGCGCGTTACCACTGGACCAACCGTCTTATTTGACTCAAATTTATTATCTCTACCATAGTAAAGTTATGGTCGCAGAAAATATTTCAGTCCCCTAAAGCGTTTTTGGTTCTGTGAACTATACCCGTTAGAGGCATTTTTTCGAGCTCTTCAAGTCACTGAATAACTGAAGCTTTTGTAGGTTAGTCACTTTACTTCTTTTCTATCAATAACAAGCTGGGTCCGTCCCTCCGGGAATTTTTTAGCCCGTAGTTTATTCGATCGTGATTAAAGAAAATCAGTACT
>NW_007465001.1:0-335 GCF_000475195.1 Diaphorina citri | reverse complement strand
ATTGGATAGTTCGGACGTCGTCTTCCAGTATGTAATTAAACAAGAGATCCTTACAGATAATTATCCTCAACCAAAAAACTGCGCAATCTAGCCCAATATTTAGCCAACAGTGTAATTTGAAATTGTAAACCGACCCAAAACTATCCAGCCTAACCTTTTGCCTGATAATGGACGTGCAAAGTTGTTAACATAAAATAATGATTGCTCGATTTAAATTTATGATTTAATTAATTTTTAAAACAAGCAACAACTTGGGTAGGTAACTATGTTGTGATTTATAAACATTTAGAAAGAGCCATTACAGTTTTGGTAATATTGTGAGGAGCTATCCAAGT
>NW_007465000.1:0-335 GCF_000475195.1 Diaphorina citri | reverse complement strand
TTTGGCAACGTAGCCTACTTTTGTAATGACTCCTTGCTGCCATATCCATCTGGATAACGTATAAGTATCTACTTATGGACACAGGCTCCTAGTAGAAGGTCTGGCCTTCTATGACCCAGACCAGACTTGGGTATAGGTATCTAGAACTCAGACTTGTGTTCTTCCTCAAAATCAAAACCCGGGTCCCAGTCTAATCCTTGGAAAGGTAAGTATGTACCTAGAATACATAATGCAGGTACCTACCGCGAACAATTACCTACCTACCTACGGACCTATTCGTATAATCTTGAGTCTAGAGCTCTAGACCTAGAGGACTACCTACTTATATATGTTCA
>NW_007464999.1:0-335 GCF_000475195.1 Diaphorina citri | reverse complement strand
CAGAAATTAACTTTCTATTGTTCTGATACCTACCAACAAATACTTGGGTAAGTGTTGCAATAGAGGCTAAAAGGCTAAACAGAACAATACCTAAGAGTAAAAGTAACAAGTAATACTTAGTCAAACTTTCCAAAAAGCAACCTTCCAAAGAGAAAAGAAAAAGCTTAGTCGTTACGTAAGGCTCTTTGTTGAGCCAACAAACCAATGAGCCAAGGTCAATGCTCGAGGCATTTTACAGCAGAAGTGGCAAGAGCTCCAAGACCTTGATTACGACGAGGTTTTATGCCACGTTTTGTGCATTGAAAATTTTCAATACCTATAAGTAGGTACTAAAA
>NW_007464998.1:0-335 GCF_000475195.1 Diaphorina citri | reverse complement strand
CTTTTCCTATTTTATTCATATTGTTATTATTTTTGAGACTTATGGCAAATACCTACTTAGATTAGAGGCAAGTACCAAGTACCAACTTTTATAGGTACAAATTACCTTTGGGAGTTGACAATACTAATTTTAATATTATTAATTGAAAAAAAAAATTGTAAAAGCTCCACTTTTTATTTTAATATCAATTACGAGCATTTCATCATACTGTTCAGCCATTCTTTCTCCTAATTTAACTCTGAAAATTTTAATTTACCTAGTTTTCAACTTTTTCCGTGAACTTTTTAGCTTTTAGCTTGAAATTGGAATTCATTCTTTTGAAATTCATTCAACCA
>NW_007464997.1:0-335 GCF_000475195.1 Diaphorina citri | reverse complement strand
CATGTGCAAATGGAGGATTTAAGCCCTTACCCTAGTGGGATGAAAAAAGATTGGAGAATTAATGTTGAACAGGCTTGGAAACAATGCTTGAAGAAAAAAAAAAAAAATCTGTTGTGACGCAGTGGGAATAGGGTGGAAAATCTTGAAAAAGTAGACTGGAAATTTGGAAAAAAAATGGACTGGAAAACCAAGTAAAGTCAGGGAATTTTATTTTTCCATTTTGGTAGACACTCTGAGGTCGACCAGGTTTGGAAAAGTCTATGGGAACAGACAGACAGACAGACTGACTGACAGACAGAAACACAGACGACACCGAAGCGAATACAATAGTCCGT
>NW_007464996.1:0-335 GCF_000475195.1 Diaphorina citri | reverse complement strand
TGTGTACCTCCTCCATTCTTTTCTGAATAGGGTAAAGGCCCACTTGTCGTGAGTTTCATCCGATTTTTTTCCGAATGTCCTGTAGGAAATGTAATTTAAATGAGACTGTTCCCACTTACGGACGACACTTACGTTAGGTTCTTTCTCGGAACGGCTGGCTTTCTCCTATCAAGTACTCCTTTTCTCTTGAATTTTGTGGCGATAAGACCTTTGTTGTTACAGTTCCGTCTATCAAACTTCTTCTTTTTTAAAAGAGATTTGACAGAGGGAACTGTAACTGCTATGGTCCTATCGTCCCGAAATCGAAGAGAGAAGGAAGACAGGATAGGAGAAAG
>NW_007464995.1:0-335 GCF_000475195.1 Diaphorina citri | reverse complement strand
TTTGTTTGTCTAATTTTATTAATGTGTTTCGTTTGATTTCAGGTACATAACATTGTTGTGGGTATTGTGAAGATTGTGAACTGGAAAGTGGTAAGTTCCTAAGACATAGAAGAATCTATCTTATAAAAAAAAGAGCCAAGGGAATTCATTTCTTTGATTAAAACGATCAGGGTCAATACCCTAAAAAGCATAAAATTCTCCTATCCTACATTTAAATAAATCTCAAATGTTTAAAAGATACATAGATACTTAGATAGTTATAGATAGGCTTGCCAAACGTCCCGAATTGGCCGGGACAGTCCCGAATTTCAGGGGGTGTCCCGGCGTCCCGTTCA
>NW_007464994.1:0-335 GCF_000475195.1 Diaphorina citri | reverse complement strand
TATTTACACATCATTAGTACGTACAGATCTCCTTATTACCTAGCTATTTGCGAGCTTTTGAAAATTTTCCGTGAGTTGTTCTTGGTGTTTTGTTGTAGTTGTTGTTGGTGGTGGTGTTGGTGTTGGTTTGAAAATCGCTTATTTTACGACTGACTCACTGATTCACTCATCAAAATTATGAGGCACTTCCCGATGTCCTACAAACTTGAAATTTGGCAGGATGGTAGGTCTTGATGAGTAAGTAAAGGGAAAAATCCGAAAATCGGCAAAAGTTGCACTGGGCGCCGCTCACAGGCGGAATTAACCGCTTTTCGGCGGTTTTTACAAAACGGTTA
>NW_007464993.1:0-335 GCF_000475195.1 Diaphorina citri | reverse complement strand
AGTATGTACAGAACTATGTACCTACTCGTGAGTACATGATACACATAAATAATCGTATGCTTAACGTACTACCTACATAACTCTATGTTGTGGAATATACACGGGGCCTTTTGAACAACGTTCCTCTCGTATTGGTTAGGAGAGTGAGCTGAGTTCATAACGAACAATCGACGCTGTTGATCAACATCGTTTGTGTTGATAATTTTAATGTGCACAAGGCGACAACACTGGAGCTTATCTTGGCAACCATGGATGAAATTATTTTTCTGTGCTTTCACATCATAAAATATTGCCAGCTTGTTGCTAAGTACATACTTTATGACCCCTTCATCTAG
>NW_007464992.1:0-335 GCF_000475195.1 Diaphorina citri | reverse complement strand
GAAAATAAATATCCACTATTAAAAAAAAAAAAAAAACTCAGAGAGGAATTACGAAAATTACTTTTTATTTTATAACTCAGAACGCTGTAAAATGCATATTTTGCTCTATTTTTCATTTATTCCGTAATCAGTGAGATAATTTATTCCCAATATTTACTCATCAATAAAAGCATTCAACACAGATGGAGAAAAACAAAGTCGGTTCTTTGAAATCCTACCTAATACCTATGAGATTTTCTCTTACACTTTAAAGTTTTAAAACAGAAATTATTTTACACGAGTCTAAACTCTTTATTGCAATTAAAGGAAAATCCTCCCTGTAGGTATCTATCATT
>NW_007464991.1:0-335 GCF_000475195.1 Diaphorina citri | reverse complement strand
GTGCTTTTCATGTTTTTAAATTTAAAAAGAACTTACCTTTTCCTTTGCCCATTTTCAACTACTACAACAGTTCGTCAATTGTGTCGATTACCAAACTATTAATTTTATTTTTATGAATCAGTAGATACCTAATCACTTGAATTCAAAAGTTATTTCGATGTAAAATGTAAATAATATTTTTAGCAATCGTTGTGATTTCTATTGCGCTTTTGTGTGTTACTAAAAAATAGATGAGGATAGGTCACTACCGTAGTTTCAATCTTTGGTCACTACTCACTAATGCAAATTTAGGTACCTAACACATAGGTACATCATTATGAGTAGATGTTTTTGTA
>NW_007464990.1:0-335 GCF_000475195.1 Diaphorina citri | reverse complement strand
GAAAGGAGAGAGAGAGAGAGAGAGAGAGAGCGAGCGAGCGAGAAAGGGAGAGAGAGGAGGTAGCTAATAAATAAAACATCCTTTTTCTATAGGGCAAAAAGTCATCCCCTTTCCAAAAGTTGGAAATTGGAGCTGAATAACTGAAAGTTAAATGAAATAAATCTGTGGCCTCTGATTGGTTTGAAAAAATAGAAAGTATAATGAAAAGAAGAAGAATAAGAAGGAGGAGGAGGAGGAGGAGAAGGAGGAGGAGGAGGAGAAGAAAAAGTCGAAGAGGGAGGAAAGAAGTAGGAAGTAAACAAAAGAAAAATCTGTGGTTGGGTGGAATTCTGCTG
>NW_007464989.1:9345-10158 GCF_000475195.1 Diaphorina citri | reverse complement strand
CTTCAAAACTCTCGGGTTTTTTTGTTGTAATAGTTTGACCTTCTTTCAGTTTTCCTTTCTTTCTCAGTATTCTTTCTTTTTCTTCCCTATGGAGGCGAGCGTGTTTTTCTTTGAGATAAGCACGTCGTCTGACGAGCCACGCTTGATCTATAAACATTTTACCTTGGTACTCACTCTTACTTTCAACAAATATAGGATCCTTGGTCGTTGTGTATCTTGTTGCTACATCTCGTTTTCCTCTTCTCTTCTTGTTTTTGTCTGGTTTCTTTTTATATTTTTCTGGTCGACGTTTTCTTATTCCTTTTGTAGATTTCTTTTTAGTGGTAGGTCTAAATTTCCTCTCTCTAGATCTGCTATCTTCGTATTCTCTGCTCTCTCTACTTCTACTACCCACATATCTTTTTGGTTCTTCTCTGCGTTTTCCACGTATCTGATCATACCTGCCACTTGGTTGTCGTTTTTCTCGACTCTCATATCTTCTGTAATCTCGTTCGCGACTTCCTCTACTGTAATAGCTTCGATCGTATTTTGGTCTGTATTTCTCTCTTACTATTTTGCTGTATTCACTGCCATATTTCTTTTTATCTCTTAGTTTTGCACGCTCTCTCCTAGAAATTTTATTTTTAGGTTTTATCCCATCATATAATTTGTTACTTTTTTTAGTCACTGAATCCCGTTGTTTTTTCCCTCTCGAGGTTCTATTTCTCACTAGTCAGTTCCCTCGAAGTCTGAGTTTTTCACTTGCAGGTTCTCTCGAGTTCTAGTTTTCACTAGTCACTTCTCTCGAGTTCTTTAGTTGTTTCCTTTCATAAT
>NW_007464989.1:0-4968 GCF_000475195.1 Diaphorina citri | reverse complement strand
CTGGATAATAAATTTGCTAGTTCATTAGGTTATCCAGGAGAAGGGATTGCATGCAGAGGGTTAGAGGTTTTTAGGAAGACTTTTTCCCAGAAAATTGGGCCTTAGTTAATTCCAGATTGAACTTAAAAAGCGTTACTAGAAAATCTCTAACTTGGTCTAGTGAGGTTTTTTCATTGCGATTCCACTCAAAAGTCCAGCTACAAATGGATCAATATACATTTATTTACATAACGGTATATGATCTACGTTAACTGAAAAGGTGGGATCACTGGCGCGAAAACGTCTCTTCGGTTTGGTAGTCTTGTGGTCCTGGGGGTTGTCGGCTGCGCGCGCATTTACAGTTTCGGCCGGTTGCGTTCTGTAACGGCCACGTCTTGGTCTTGCCCGCTCACCGGCTGGCTTTTACCGCGGCACTGTTTGTTCGCCGCTGGGTCATGGTCGCTCCTTGTTGTATTCCGCTTCGCTTCGGCGCTCTTGGATAGCGAATCGGACCGTGTCGCCTGCACTTTCGTTCAGTTCCGTGGACAGATCGTGAGAGCTCTTGCAGACTTGGACCGGAACGGAGCCCTACCTGGTCGGCAGGCGTTGCCTTAACTGTCACTGTATAGGCCGACGCAGAAGAGGTCTTATAGGAGCGATGTCATGCGCATCCAGGATGGGTCAGGGGCATTCAAACTCAGCTCATGGTTCCAACTACGTATGTGGCAAAGGGTCCATTTGAGTTTATTTGAGATCTACCTGCATGCTATGGTATGGTTGTTCATTATGATTTGTGTTGTGTGTACCGATATTTATGTTGTTGTTTACATGTGTGATATACTATGCAGAAAGATTAGAAGTTTATTTAAACACATATTTATCTTATGTCTGTTGGAAAGTGTTACAATACTCATTGTCCTCTTTTTTGCCAAATTTAAAGCACACCTTTTGGGTAATGTGGTGTGTAATCTTATCGACTAAATCACCTTAACACATCCTGGTTTCTTGTAATACAGCTCCTTTTGTCATTATGGGAACGCTTTTTGTGCTACCTTCATTGAAATTTGCTCAACTTTATCAAAAATATCAAAATATTACTTTGATGTATCCCTGCTACAAAATACGAACTTATAGACGTGAGTAAGGACTTTATATTGTTAAATTAGACCAAATCACTTGACAAAAGTTCGACCAATGACAATTCAGGGTTTTGTTTACATTTTTTTAGTACCGAGTCACGTGTTTTCACCTACTTTCCTCCTCTACCAATTTTCGTAGTATGAATATTTCATACGTTTTCTTACTTCCCCGAAGAAACAATGGAAATCTAATTAACAACAGAATAGAAAATATCAATATTTCAATTCAAAATCATGTCAACCTCCTTTTTGACTGTAACAATGTTGTCTGAGAAGTATGCTGTGTCGTTTTGGCAACCCAAACTTTGGCAGTTATTATGGTTGTCCCATTTGTTTTTAGCCCGTCCTTCCTTTATTCTTTCTGGGCTCCCTCTCAGCTAACACAAGATTACGTACTCGTTCGTATGTTTCTACTTTTTCTTTTACTTCATCATTTCCCACTTGTGCGGGGTTGGTTTTAGGTGTCAGTCTTGTCCCTTGTCACGCAGATATCTTTCTACGAATTGGAAAAAATGGACTTTTTTTTATATTTATATTTGTCAAAGGTATGTTAACGTTAAAGATTAAACTGTTGTTTGATCCTAGGGTTTAAAAAGCAAAGACATCTTTGGAACATGCGAGTATTGTGCAGTAGTTTGCTTTATGATTCTAACAATGCTGAGGACTATGCACAGGGTGGGATCAGGTTCTACTGACGAAAATTCTCGTCGCTTCGACTATGTAGGACACACCTTGATCTTGGGAATTGTAATACGAATCACGGCATTTATCAATGGTTTCGAACTTAATATCCACTTAGAGGTGATGAATAAAATGAAAGCGGTACATTGAGTGATACACCCTGTATAAGAGACAGCACACCAGTAGCAGGTCATTGTTGAAGAGCAGTCCAGTAATGTGATGAACTCAAGTGATAGTAGTGTATAGTGCTGTCATGAGAACATCATGGGCTCTGCTAGCCCTACATCTCAAGTTTCTCATGCAAAGTGTACACGCTGGTACAGTATACATACCACCCTATGAACAAGGTGCCACTTTCAAGAAAATTGAGAACCACCACGACTTTGCTCAGCTCTTGGTCGATCATCAAAACCTGAAGGAAGAAGCGTACAACTTTGCCAAGTCGAAAGGATGGATTCGATATCCACTGAAAATGAAAAGAGAGTTTACGGAGCTCAACTACACAGCATACCCGTTCCTAGATGAGCTACTCAAACTACACCCGGAGTTTGGAGAAAACGAGAAGAAGAACAAGAAGTTCTACTACATGGATGAAAGGAGATGTGGCAATAGACGTGCCTTGCGTCAGTTCAAACTCAAATACAATCGTATGTTGTACAGCATTATACCACCCGATCCAGGTAGAACCACTAAGGCACGAGACATCAGTGAGGAAATCCGAAATCCCGTCAAGTATATGAAAGATCACTTGGTCAAGATGGACAGGGCGATCGACTACATTGACGTACAAGTACTTAAAAACAGAATGTCCACACCGGCGGACTTTGTAAAAATGAAGGAACGTGCTGAAGCCATCAGGAAACGTATCTATGCCATTGAATATAACGGTACTGAAAACTATACCCCACTACCTCCCAGAACACTCAAGGTGACAAGAGTAACTGTCAGACCAATTCGAGGTCAAAGACTTAAGATATTGAGGGCTGCATTCCCGCAATGGTTTGTAGATGTGAACATTACAACGCCAAGTAGTTTGGAAGTTGTGAGCACGCCAAAATCACACAGCTCGGGTGATGACTCAATTGATGTCTGATATATCAGGATAGCAAACACTCATATGTGTCGACGTTGTGCTCACCTAGTTCTAGCTACCCATGAAGTACCTACCTACTGTGAAGTCTATTATTGCGTTCTTTCCCTGTCCTTTGAAACGATAGGCACGACAGTTCCACAGATCTTCCCATACGAAGAGGTTTTTCCATGCATGGGGGCATGAGGTTAAACGCCATAGAATATGCTTTGGCAGCCAGGGTTTGGAAACTAAAATTAGTTCGAGAACTTAAACGCAAATTGTAAATATGTATGTCCGTCCTGTAAATATTTTGTTTGGTGTAAAAATAAAACGCTTGTCAAGAAAAGAGCTGAAGAAGAATAAATATTGTTCGTTTTATTAAAGGTTTCTTCGCATAAAATATTGTTAAAGCGCCAAATAAAAAAAAGGTTTCTTGCTATTTGCTAAAACTGTCTTAAGATATTTTTTCATCCCTATTAACTGACGATGAAATGATCACAATCGTTTTGATAATTAAAAAGATTATGCATCAGAGCCACTTGCCTTATTTCTAGGCAAAGTTTGGTCAGAAGATTTTCTCTCCGGCCGGAATTTGAACCCAGCACCTCCGGGCTGACGGTCAGTGTTGGACACACAGGTGGGTGGGTATTCAGCCATATTGTGAAAGATGGACAGTTAGGGTTACAAATGAAATCATCTTACATTCCAATATTTACCTTCTTGTATTTCATTATAAATGACATAGCAAATTAATCTGCTCTATCTACCTGTAAATTGTAAACCTGCTTAAAGAATACCTAGCCCACGTCCCAGGAATACCTTCGCACTTCGCAAAAGTTAACATAACATCACAAAAGGAAAAACTTTAAAATAAAAACCTTGCTTAAACATTACCGGTTTTCCTATAATAGTTTTGACGTCGCGAAATGCAAAGGTGTTTTCAGGGACGCAGTCCTAATTTGATCTAAAGTTACGACTACGAGGATAATGAGGAATAATGATGAGAATATATTGAACGTATACATTGTTTTAATGTGGATTTTATTCCTCGTGGTTTGAGCTTATAAAAAGATGTAGACAGTTTAATAATCAGAATCCAAGGAAGGAATTTCATCAATGTTCTCTTTCCTGTCGAATGCTTCTTTCAGTTGTTTATACTTGTGATAGACATAGAGTACTTGTCTGTACTGATTGGTAGTTGAGGGGTTAAAGAAACACTTCTTTCTGTCCTGAGGTCGAACACCTCGGTTCTTCCTCTTGGTTGGCCAAGTCGGTATTGTTTCTTCCTTATCTTCTTTAGAAAATTTGGGCCGCGGGGAATTTTTGAAGTAACCTTCTTTCCTTTTGTGATCTATGACGAGCTGCTCTTCAAGTTTTTGCATTCTTGATAGAGATCCATAATCTGGATTGTGGTCGTATTTGTAGTCTTTGTCATTGGTAGAGAAGTAACTATGACTAATGTTGCTGTCGGGGCCATACTTTTCTATATATTTCTTTTCTTCCTTCTCATATTGTTCCACATCTATGACAGACATGGATGAATCTAATCCTGCTTTAGCCTGACTCTCTAGTTGAGATTCGCCGCTTTCTTTTTTCCGACGTTTCTTCTGTTTTCTATTTCTATTTTTTATAAACTCTCTTTCTTCTCTCTCATACTGGTCTGGATCAAAATAAGACATTGAATCACTGATGTTAGGTCTTTTAGTCAAACCTCTCGCCAAGAATTGTTGTTCCAGTTGTTCGGCGTCATAAGCATCTTCAAAACTCTCGGGTTTTTTTGTTGTAATAGTTTGACCTTCTTTCAGTTTTCCTTTCTTTCTCAGTATTCTTTCTTGTTCTTCTCTATGGAGGCGAGCGTGTTTTTCTTTGAGATAAGCACGTCGTCTGACGAGCCACGCTTGATCTATAAACATTTTACCTTGGTACTCACTCTTACTTTCAACAAATATAGGATCCTTGGTCGTTGTGTATGTGTACCTTGTCGCTACATCTCGTTTTCCTCTCCTCTTCTTGCTTTTCTCTGGTTTCTTTTTATATTTTTCTGGTCGACGTTTTCTTATTCCTTTTGTAGATTTCTTTTTAGTGGTAGGTCTAAAT
>NW_007464988.1:0-335 GCF_000475195.1 Diaphorina citri | reverse complement strand
GCCCCGGGCGGGAATCGAACCCGCGGCCTAGCGCTTACAAGGCAGACGCGCTACCAACCAAGCTAACTAGGCTGGCCATGTAGCTTCATATGACTGAAAGATAGAAAGATACCAACATTTTGTGGAAATGAGCGTTTCACAGCATTCGACTTTATAGTTGTGTGTCGTAGCATACGTATCCCGTAGTACCTACAAACATATGTGTCTCATCAGATGGGCGAGAAGAGACACAATATTCCTCGACTTTAGGGTCTGGATTAAGAGCACCAGAAACAGTCAATTTCAGAAAGTAATAATAATAATAATAATAATAGTGCTTATTTATACTGCTCGCA
>NW_007464987.1:0-335 GCF_000475195.1 Diaphorina citri | reverse complement strand
TGATTATTGATTGTTTTGTTACAAAATTATTGATTGTATTTTTATTTATTGATTGTATTTTTGTTAGTTTAATGTGGAACCGTGGGCTATAACAGTATCCATGAGAATGGACATCAAGAATTGTGTCTCGTAATTGGATCACTTGGATGTTTAGTTCTTCAAATATCCAAAATCAATTTGGAATTTTGAAATGATTCATTGATTCAAGATCAACTGTGTGAAAATGAAGCTTATTTATTTATAAACTTTATTGATATTTAAGTGAGAATTTTTCCACAACACGTACAAAATTTAAACAGAACCAAGTCTTCTTCTTCTTCTTCTTCTTCTTCTTC
>NW_007464986.1:0-335 GCF_000475195.1 Diaphorina citri | reverse complement strand
TTCTCTCCCTTGCACTCTTTTTCTCTCCCTTACACTCTTTTTCTCTCCCTTGCACTCTTTTTCTCTCCCTTGCACTCTGTTTCTCTCCCTTGCACTCTTTTTCTCTCCCTTGCACTCTTTTTCTCTCCCTTGCACTATTTTTCTCTCCCTTACACTCTTTTTCTCTCCCTTGCACTATTTTTCTCTCCCTTGCACTATTTTTCTCTCCCTTACACTCTTTTTCTCTCCCTTGCACTATTTTTCTCTCCCTTGCACTATTTTTCTCTCCCTTGCACTCTTTTTCTCTCCCTTGCACTCTTTTTCTCTCCCTTGCACTCTTTTTCTCTCCCTTGCAC
>NW_007464985.1:0-335 GCF_000475195.1 Diaphorina citri | reverse complement strand
ACTCTGGGTACTAACGGTGTAGCGGGGGCATACGGAGTAGATTTTCTTGAGGGGGTGGCGCGGCGTGTGATTATAACCAATGTTACATCAGTCCCGGGATCTAGATGAAGGTCAATATTGGGTACGCCTCCCCTATGACTCACTTTTGGTCATCACTGGACCTTTCAGTAGATGTGTCCGAAATTGAGACGGTGTCCTTTATGATACCGGAGCTCTACCTTTGGTCTGACTTGTGATTACGATCGAAAGGCAAGTTCAAACAAATTGAACTCAAATTAATTCCTTTCTAAGCCCTCCGCACAGTGGTTAGGAGAACTGACTCTCAACCCGAAGTT
>NW_007464984.1:0-335 GCF_000475195.1 Diaphorina citri | reverse complement strand
ACCTACTTAATAGGTAATTATCTGAGAAAAATTAATAAAATTGACATCATTAACTATTTCTGATCATAATATTTACCTATCTAAAATTTCTTACACAAATTTGAATAAAGTTCAATTTGTATTTGAGTGGAAATTTTATTTTTTGAATTTAATCTTGACTACTGAGGAATGTGTACGCAGCAGTGACCACAGACCCCTTAAAGACCATCATATATATCAACCCCTGCCAAGACCTTTGCAACAGGGTGTCCACAACGGAGCTTGGAATCTCCCACTTATTTAGATACATTTTCTGTCCAGATTTTTGCTTAAGCAAAAGTTAAATTCAGACTGAG
>NW_007464983.1:0-335 GCF_000475195.1 Diaphorina citri | reverse complement strand
ACTTAAACCAAGTTTAAACTGAGATTCTGGTCCCGACTCCAAGGCGCAGTGAACACTGGAGAAACGCGTTTCATGTCTTTCATATGTCAATGCACAATGAGTTCATTGAATTCGGTTTCACCAGTGTACACTGTTCTCTGTTAACCTTGTGTACGAGTTTCATGAACCACGTTTCACGAAACGCGGTGTGCATTGAGCCTAACTCTCAGTTTAGAAGCAAGCCCACGCAATGTCCTTTACTAACTTATTACCTGTACACAGATGTGATTACAAATCGCAGAAAATCTCGCATTTGTTCAAATTCAAGGATAGGTAAACCTTATAATTCGTTAAAC
>NW_007464982.1:0-335 GCF_000475195.1 Diaphorina citri | reverse complement strand
TTGAAAATGGTTTTTTAAATGCTTTTTAAAATGGATTTTCAAACAATAAGCCCTTGTAACCCTTGTACAAAAATTATGCTATTTACTAAAATTAAGTGAGAAAAATACAGAAAAATTAAGGAGCAAGTCCAGGAAGTCAATAAAAATGGGCCCAATAAGACCAATTACATAACCTTAGGCTAAAATTCTTCTACTGACCATTGAGAAAACTAAGTATAGCCAAAATGTACTGACAAGTGATTTTTCACTAAATAGTAATTTAGTGATTTGAGGTCAAAATCTAGTGATTTTTGAAGGAAATGTAATTTCATTGCAAAATTGCTCTTAAAGCTGAA
>NW_007464981.1:0-335 GCF_000475195.1 Diaphorina citri | reverse complement strand
TTGATAAAAGACTGTCCTGACCCTCCCCGGGCCCCTGCACAGAAGAGGCTGGATGAAATCAAACTTTCCCCCTCCACTCCCTCTCCCACTCAAGACGTGCTGCCAACTTTACCACCTGAAGATGTCGAAACCATGGAAGATGAAGATGACCTCACTTTTATTCCAGAATCCTCACTCCCTGCTCCTGTGGTGAACGAGACACTACCCAGTGCGAAAGAATCAGTCAGTATCACGCCGCCTACGCCGGCACCGGTTGCCCCTAAGACTGACTTTTTCCCAAATTTTAGTCCCCAGAGATCTTCATCACTGTCTTCTCTTGACAACAAATCACTTAC
>NW_007464980.1:0-335 GCF_000475195.1 Diaphorina citri | reverse complement strand
CACAAGGGCGATGCCATTAAATCTGCCGTCTGTTGCCACACCACACTCAAGAGACAACTCGAGATAAATGACTACAATAACTCGGAGTGGTCCCTCAACATGGCCACATTATCTCAAGTGTGTCTGGAGAACAATGCATTCCATTTGGCCCGGGAATGTCTGACGATAGCGAGTAAAATCTATGCTGACTATGAACCAATTCTGAATGAGGTGAAAAGCACGGATGAAACTAAATATGAACAAGAGTAAGTCAACCATTTTTTTTCTTTCATTTGTTTCACTAATTTTAATTTCAAACTGTCCCATCGTGTTGCTAACACTTGTTGCCTAAATAG
>NW_007464979.1:0-335 GCF_000475195.1 Diaphorina citri | reverse complement strand
CGTGTGTGTTTGGGAGACTATAGACTGGGTTTAGCCAGCTGTGATCTTGATAACAACGGCTCGTTTTACAGCCTACAGAGTCTACGTAATACAGGCGAAGATTACAGTACTCGTAGCACCTACTCTCTGTGTCGTAGCATGCCCACCTCTGCGGCTGAGTGGTCAAGAGCACTAACTCTCAAGCTGGAGGTGCTGGGTTCGAATTCCAGCCAGGGCGGAAATTTTCTGACCGAAATTTTCCGTTCTTGGATAGGCAGTAGGCATGGATGTAAAAGAATGTGCCTTGAAGTAATGCGACTTCCCATTTAGGTGCTGGGCTGCTGGGTTAACACGAG
>NW_007464978.1:0-335 GCF_000475195.1 Diaphorina citri | reverse complement strand
TTCGTCTCAATTTTAGGTGTAAGATTCGTCTCAGTGAAAAAGTATTGCACGATTCGTATCATATTTATTGTATTTCTTAAAAAAAAGTCCATTATCTACCTATAGGTACCTAATTCGTCTCCCATATATTACAAATTTCAAACATCACCCTTTCAAGTCCACTAAACATTTCACACAGACAGACCCTCAGAGTCTTTTCACACCCCACTACAGTCCAACAGCCTGGAGCATCTACCTAATTCTTCTGGTGAGGTCTTCATATTGAAAGTCATGAGGATAATCATAATCACAGAATCATCTGTAGGTATAGCACGATACTTACTCGAAAATACATT
>NW_007464977.1:0-335 GCF_000475195.1 Diaphorina citri | reverse complement strand
CTTCTTAGTCTTCTTCCTCTTCCATTTCTTATTCTTCATCTTCTCTTCTTAGTCTTCTTCCTCTTCCATTTCTTCTTCATCTTCTCTTCTTAGTCTTCTTCCTCTTCCATGTCTTCTTCATCTTCTCTTCTTAGTCTTCTTCCTCTTCCATTTCTTTTTCTTCATCTTCTCTTCTTAGTCTTCTTCCTCTTTCATTTCTTCTTCTTCATCTTCTCTTCTTAGTCTTCTTCCTCTTCCATTTCTTCTTCTTCATCTTCTCTTCTTAGTCTTCTTCCTCTTCAATTTCTTCTTCATCTTCTCTTCTTAGTCTTCTTCCTCTTTCATTTCTTCTTCTT
>NW_007464976.1:0-335 GCF_000475195.1 Diaphorina citri | reverse complement strand
ATCCACAGTCCATCGCGCTGACCATTTTAGTTTTAAGCTCTGTCCTAACATAGTCGACCAGCCATCAATCGACGAGGTAAATATATGTTGTCGAGGCAGTATGGAGAGTTGAGTCGACATCGGTCGACCAAGTATGGACACACCTTAACACTACTCGGGTTTTATAGAAGTGGAATTATCCACCACATTTGTTTCTATTGATGAGGTATCTATGTATCTACGATTATTGGCTACGTGCTGAATACATAAATGTCCAAATTGGTTTTTAGTCCGTCCTTCCTTTATTATTACAATAGTAATAAAAAGGTATAAGGGACGGACTATTGTATTCGCTT
>NW_007464975.1:0-335 GCF_000475195.1 Diaphorina citri | reverse complement strand
CCCATAGGAAACCAAACATTGAATGACATTGGTGGAGATGACCAATTTCCCATAGGAAACCAAACATTGAATGATATTAGTGGAGATGACAAATTTCCCATAGGAAACCAAACATTGAATGACATTGGTGGAGATGACCAATTTCCCATAGGAAACCAAACATTGAATGATATTGGTGGAGATGACAAAACTCCCACATTAGAATTCAGCAAGGGTTACCCTACACCCCGTTACTGAACACGTCATGTGCATGTGCCTTATCAGAAGATCTAGTGTAGAGGTTTTATTAAAATTTAGTATTTACCCAACTTTGAAATGTGGAAAAGGAGCTGGGG
>NW_007464974.1:0-335 GCF_000475195.1 Diaphorina citri | reverse complement strand
AAAGGTAAAGCCTTTAACCTAATGAAGAAGAAGAAGAAGAAGAAGGAGAAGAAAGGAGAGGTAGACAGAGGGAGAAGAAGAAGAAGGAGAAGAAAGGAGAGGTAGACAGAGGGAGAGGTTAAAAGCGAAAAGAAAATAGACTAGTGAAAATAAAAGAGAAAGGAAATAGACTGTAGAAAAAGAAGATAGAGAAAGAAAACATGAAAGAGGGAAAGAGAGATGAAGGCTTTAAGCTAGTACAAATGTAGACGAAAAAGGAGGGAGAGAGAGAGACGGAGAAGAGACACAAGGAGGGAGAGACAGCGAGAGAGATAGACGGAGTGGGGGGGGGATAG
>NW_007464973.1:0-335 GCF_000475195.1 Diaphorina citri | reverse complement strand
GAGTAAGAATAACTAAAAATTTCACGATTCTAAGCAATGTACAGACAAATCTACAATTTTATTTATATAGATATGATCTCCACATACCAAACATCCCTGCTCAAAGTTCCACTTTATGTAAACACTACCTACGTAGGTACCTACCTATGTAGGTACCTGCCTATGTAGGTACCTATCTACCTACCTATGTAGGTACCTACCTATATAATAATAATAATAGTGCTTATTTATACTGCTCGCATAGGACTGATGAGTCTCTTTACTCCAGCAGTAGGCTACTAGGTACTATTATTGTGGTCAAATTCTCAAATTATATTGAGGATAAAATTCCATAC
>NW_007464972.1:0-335 GCF_000475195.1 Diaphorina citri | reverse complement strand
ACTGTCACTTACAATCATTTTTATTTGTTTATTTTTATTATTTTTTAAACATACTTGTGGGGTATGTTCCTGGAAAAGGTGGGCTTCATAATCTTGTTGTATGTAGTTTAACACGTGTACCTAAATATTTCTGTAGAAATTCATCTTTTATTATGGGGCAGGCATTTTCAAATTTTGGACCGTGGACGATTTTGGTCATTGGACAGTTCTTCCCACCCAAGCTCCAACTTGTAACTTTTAAACGTCATTACGTGGGGCCACGGTTGGTCCAGTGGTAACGCGCTTGCTTGCCATGCAGAAGGTCCCGGGTTCGAATCCCACCATCGACAAAAATT
>NW_007464971.1:0-335 GCF_000475195.1 Diaphorina citri | reverse complement strand
ATTAACGAATTCAGAAACATCACAGAAACATAAATTAACGAATTCAGAAACATCAATCAACGAATACAGAAACATCAATCAACGAATACAGAAACATAAAGCAACGAATACAGAAACATAAAGCAACGAATACAGAAACATAAATAAACAAATGACAGCCTAGTTCACTTGTAGGGTAGCGCGTCTGTCTTGTAAGCGCTAGGTGTTGCGAGTTCAATTGCTTCATTCTCGGAACGACTGACTTTCTCCTATCCTGTCTTCCTCTCCTCGCTTCGCGACGATAAGACCTTCAATTCCCTCTATCAAACCTTGGTACCATATCTATCTAATTATTC
>NW_007464970.1:0-335 GCF_000475195.1 Diaphorina citri | reverse complement strand
CGATTTAAAAAATACCGGTAAATCGTGAAGTTTGACGTCACGGCACACACTCCCGTAGGCGATGACGTCATAATTCATTACTCCCGCTTCGTTTGTGCGCAAGCGTTTCTGCGCATTTTGACGTGAAATCTGTCGTCACAATTCTTTGAACTTTTTCATTAGAACTTAGAACGGCAATTAAAAAATTAATTTTCGACCTTTTAAGTTACTTTTTCGGAGTTTTGACCTCAGATGCTCAGATTTGACATTCGAAATCGAATCGACATTCCCTGACCACCAAAACTGGAAGAGAGGGCTACAAAAATTATGTAAAATAAACAATAGATTTGTTTTGG
>NW_007464969.1:0-335 GCF_000475195.1 Diaphorina citri | reverse complement strand
TATGGTGAGTTTCACCCATAGGGAGGTTTCATTTTAGACTTTTAAAAATTTCACCAAATTACATGAAATCTCCAATTATCTCAATGAACGGATGGCGGGTTACATCCGCCATGAGGATTAAAATTTCATTCATCCTAGCTAATACGTAGCTATGTAGTACAGTAGTTCCTTTTGGCCTTTTTCCATTTGTATTTTTTAAAAGGAAATCTACAATCTATTAGTTATTATTGATTGTTTCGAATTAAAATCTAAGCCTTTTGTATCGCCAACGTTACCGCTAACATAAATATCGATGATTGCCTGTTATCATCCAGAATTTAATTTGTATCTGATCA
>NW_007464968.1:0-335 GCF_000475195.1 Diaphorina citri | reverse complement strand
CCAATTCCCCTTTTTTTTAATTTTTTTTTTTTTTTTTTTTTTTTGCAACTGCAAAATGCTTAAATTTCTCTGTCTGTCTGGTTCACTCTCTCTTTCTTCTCTTCGAAATGAAAACAATCGCCATTATTTTCGAAATAATGGCTTTTTTGCAAATGGATATTTTTTTCAAAAATATCTCATGCTTATACTGTTTATTTACATAAGAAATAAAATTTTGTTCACAATTAATATTATTGGTTTGATAATTTTCGTATTTCTTTATTTACAACAAAAATCACAAAAAACTCTTTGAAACAATGTTTTTGTTCATGGCCATGGTCACAGTCGGGGTTTAA
>NW_007464967.1:0-335 GCF_000475195.1 Diaphorina citri | reverse complement strand
GAAGAGAGAGAGAGATAGAGGGAAGAAAGAGAGGAAAAGGAGAGAGAGAGAGAGCTAGGAGAAGGGAATATTATATTGATTGCCTACATGCACTATAAACACATAAACTAGACATGTTGAGAGACATGCGTCCTATAGTAAATCAGTGCTTCTCAAACTATTTCAATTTACGACCAGGACCAAAATCTGAGCTTAAAATAAAATTGATCCCAAGGGCAAGGAAAACCTAGACCCTTGACAAATGGAGTGTGCTGTGTGCCTGAAGGCATGTGATGCGTTCCAATCCACTTGACCCCGAAACTCGGTTTAAGTTTTTTTTTTTTTAATGTGTTTTA
>NW_007464966.1:0-335 GCF_000475195.1 Diaphorina citri | reverse complement strand
TCCGCGCATACAACTACTCGATGACCGCGAAAGGTAAGGATAATTTCGCAGATGTCCTTTTGCAACTTTGGACCTTTCATAAGCAGATTGTTGAGAGATTGACCATGAGAACTTGAAGCAGACGCATTGAAGACAGCGCGAACTTTGGTCGTAGAACTGGTTTCTTTGATGACAGCATGATGGGGAATTACATAGTCAGATGGCGACGTAGAAGGAAACATGTGACTCTGTGCACAATAATCAGAAAAGAAATCATTATACTCTTTCTTTAAAGCGGGATTTCTATCGAGACGTTTCTCGAGATTTGCGTATTGACGCAATGCGGTTTGACGATT
>NW_007464965.1:0-335 GCF_000475195.1 Diaphorina citri | reverse complement strand
TATAGGTAATTACGAAGCCCATGTTGCGCGTATCAACCCGCCAGAACAATACTCGAACATGCGTACTCTGGATTGTGAGGCAGTTGAACGAAATCTGAATCTGTCCTCACAAGGCTGATCGCAACCTAGATTCTAAGCATAGTTCTAAGGAAATCTTTCGATCTTGTCGGGAATCAAACCCGATACCTTCTGTGTACCACGGTTGGTCCAGTGGTAACGCGCTTGCTTGCCATGCAGAAGGTCCCGGGTTCGAATCGCACCATCGACAAAAATTTGTACTCGTTTTTCGATTGCAAATATTTCAACGGGTTACTTTCTGGTGTTCTCGTGTTAAC
>NW_007464964.1:0-335 GCF_000475195.1 Diaphorina citri | reverse complement strand
TCCTCCTCTCTTCGATTTCGGGACGATAAGGCCTTAGCAGTTACAATTCCCTCTATTAAACCTCTTGAAAAAGTATGAAGGACGCTTAGATTGATTTTTAGTGTGGACGCACCTTTAGAGACCTTTTGTACGGTACTGTAGAGTGTAGATGTGCACCCGTTATTGTTTACATTAAATACGAAGACAGTTCAATGAGTAAGCGCTCGAGGTTATGTCTCTTGGTTGTCTTTTGTATAAATAAAATCATAAAACCTACTTACATGTTTATTCTAAACAAGGAAAATGGCCTAATGGTCACTATTTCAGACATTTGTCAACAACATATTCTAAACAAA
>NW_007464963.1:0-335 GCF_000475195.1 Diaphorina citri | reverse complement strand
CAGATTTGATTTTACGTGCAACGTGCAATGCAAATGCTTTGCACGTTGCATTGCACAAGTCTGGACCCACCATAATGTAGGGTTGTAGGGTAACAAATGGTCCACCGGTCGACTGGTTCAGTTGGTCCAAGGATCCTAGTACCATTAATTAGCCTCTACGCGTCTGATCAGCAGCACTGGAGTGTATGCCATCCCCGCAGCCCCGGGCATTTAGGGGTCCTCAAATGTCTAATATAATTAAGGCTTTAGAACATTCTCCCGTCAATGTTTTGACCCAGGGGGCTCCCAGGCGAAACTTTTGCGAGTGGCCCCAAAGAACTACCTACGCCACTGAT
>NW_007464962.1:0-335 GCF_000475195.1 Diaphorina citri | reverse complement strand
CAAATTACATCTTGATAGAATGTGATAAATGCACGGTAATCTAGGTTTGTCTCAATACTAATTGATATAATAGACATCGATTATCAAGAATTCTAGACTAACTTTACTAGCAGTTTACAGGAATTTTATAGTCTAGAATAGATTTGGTCAATTTTCCGTGGCGAAGTACGGGCAAAACCTGCTAATCTAGAAACATATACAATATACCTACCTAATATTATGTTCTTCGCATATCGCATACGATTTGATATTAGCTCCAGAGATAAACTGGGATCAATTGAAGAGGTTTATTATCTTGAGAGATTTTTATTTTTATTTTATTTTTTATTATTATT
>NW_007464961.1:0-335 GCF_000475195.1 Diaphorina citri | reverse complement strand
ATTTGCCTTTGTTGGAATCCAATTTTCTAGCAGATAACAGAGTGATCTGGATAGAGGACACAATGAGGTCTGTATAATTACCATGGAAGTACTTCACTCATGAAGCATTCCAAAGAATGGGATAGTGGTGGTGTGGTTTGATGAAAAGATAAAAGCGTTGAATTTGTCAAGTAAGAATCGGATATAGAGGGAGAAAATTGTCATAGGGACATAGTGTACTATATTCGTACTAGGCACACACCTCATTTTATAAACAGAAGAGGAATTGAGTTCAACATACAAATTTTGGCTAATCAGACGTTTGCGATTGATGCTTCAGTGCAGCTTGAGAGCCA
>NW_007464960.1:0-335 GCF_000475195.1 Diaphorina citri | reverse complement strand
TTCGACTGAACAGCCTCACTGCAGTCTGATTCCTCGAGAAGACAAAAGATATTTAAATCTCCGATTCAAATAACACCTAATATAAGAGTAAATCTAGGCATATTGGTTATAGCAAAGAGCAAAGATATATTGAAGAAATAGGTTACACAACAAATGACCAATCAATTCCAATTTACAAAATCAATACGAGTATACCTACTTACAGGACAAATTAAACCAAACCTACTGAAGAACAAATGGAAAGCCAAATAACACACTAAACACTAAAACAAGTAGACACGGTTGGTCCAGTGGTAACGCGCTTGCTTGCTATGCAGAAGGTCCCGGGTTCGAAT
>NW_007464959.1:0-335 GCF_000475195.1 Diaphorina citri | reverse complement strand
CACGTGAGCTCACGTGACGTGATAGTAGTGTGGCTGTCCTGAACGAGATTACCTACAATATTATGGGAAAACTTTGAACTACATCTTTCTGACTCCCCAAGAAGCTCACGTGAGTTTCTACCTTTAGACCAATTACGACGAATCTTAACGAGTTTAACGCCTTATTTTTTGAAAACTCCTAGATCAGGGTTAGTTTCTTAGCCATTTTGCCATTTATATTCACAGTAAAACAAACGTTTAAGACGGGACGGTACATCGTAGTTGTTAGGTAGGTAAACATAGACATGGACTGTTAGAAGAAGCTACTGCAGACAGTTATTTGGCATAGCACAAGA
>NW_007464958.1:0-335 GCF_000475195.1 Diaphorina citri | reverse complement strand
ATCATATTGTCTGTTTGTCTCAAAGGAAAATGTAACTCATGTTACGTTTCAAAGTCGCAGACATGAGGTAAACTTTCAACAGAAATGTTCAACGCATGAGACATGCAGTCGAAAAATAAATAAGGTATGTACCTACCTACATGCTTCAAAACTTTTTGTCGGTTTGCTTTATTTGCTTAGATTTACCTCTTATGATTGCAGTAGTCTAATAGTATTTATGATTGCAGTATAGGATTTTTGAGGAAGAGGGTTTCACAGAGAGAAATATCGTCCTGAAATCGAAGAGAAAAAAGGAGGACAGGATAGGAGAAAGCCAGCCGTTCCGAGGACGAACC
>NW_007464957.1:0-335 GCF_000475195.1 Diaphorina citri | reverse complement strand
TAGGACTTATATTTCCGGAATCAATCCTTTTGCTTTCTTTTCCTCACCCGCTGTGAAAAATAAAGTATTGGGAGATAAATAAAATGAAAAAGAAAGATGGGAAGGACGAATAGGTAGGTAGAAAGGATGGAAGAATAGGGAGGTAGGAAGGAAGAATAGGGAGGTAGGAAGGGGTTGAAAGGGAGAGCACTACAATACACAGAGAAATGGTTACTTTCTGTTTGGAAAGTTTTTCATTTCATAAAGAAAGATGGACGAGAATAAGAAAAGGAAAGATAGAGGAAGAGGTAGAGAGGTAAGGAAAAAAGATACGAAAAGTAAGAGTTAGAGAGAGA
>NW_007464956.1:0-335 GCF_000475195.1 Diaphorina citri | reverse complement strand
ATTTCTTCTCTAAGTAGATCATAACTTTTGTAAAATGTGGACTGTAAAGTATAAAGTTTTTCTTACGGGACACAGGCCTATTTTCTTTCTCGGCACTCCCCTGAAAGCAGATACTTGACTATCATGAAATGTGTTTCCCCCCTGTCTCTTAGCTGGCAACGCATCGCGCTACAGTCAAATGAATGAGTATGACTACTGAATCGATGTGTTTGACCCTGCAACCTGTGTATAGGACGAGAGTGTTTCCTCGTAAACCTACTTCACATGAGAAACGAGATTCAGAGATTCTCTGTACGAAAAGGAAATATTCTGTGTACAAAAAGGAAACATGTTTG
>NW_007464955.1:0-335 GCF_000475195.1 Diaphorina citri | reverse complement strand
TTGAGGGGAAAATGCCTCGGCCGCACGACTTTTGACGGTTAAATGTTCACCAAAAGGCTTCTCAAGATAAAAAGTTTAGGATAGGTTCTAGACGAACTTCACCAAAAAATTGACACTATACTAGACGCATAGGTAAAATTCAGAGACAAAAGACACAGGAGCGTTGTTCACTCTTGGTAATCGAAATCAGAACTTTATGATAGGTTCTAGGCGAACTTCACAAAATTTGACACTATACTAGACGTACAGATAAGATACACCGAAACAAAGGACACAAGAGCGCTATTGACTCGTTGGTAACCACAAGAGAACTGAAGCTGTATCGCCTGTTGACG
>NW_007464954.1:0-335 GCF_000475195.1 Diaphorina citri | reverse complement strand
ATGTGACTTAAGGTGCAACACATACGAGTAATATAGGTTTTTTTTCTATTTGTATTCGCACGTTTTTTAATAACGTTCCTCAAACACGCTTTTTCTTTAACAAATAAATTTATAAATTTTCTCTCCAAGCATATATGGGAAAAAATTCTAAATGCTAGTGGTTCCCAACCTTTCCGAGGCGAAAAAGTTAGGTCAAACCCTTTTTAGCATCCTTCTTCCCCGAAAAAAATTCAAAATTGCGATACCAATCATAATAATTTAAATTCAAATACCAAATAACAAGATACCTACAGCAGAACTAGATGCATAAAAAAAAAAAAATAATAATAATAAAA
>NW_007464953.1:0-335 GCF_000475195.1 Diaphorina citri | reverse complement strand
CCAGGCTGGAAAAACAATAAAATGTATCTCGAGTGAATTTGGTTGCGGTTATTTCCAACATCTGTATACTTCTACGCTCCCTCGTAGGCAGGCCCGAAATTGTAGGGTAGCGCGAGGGACCAGAAATTTTATACCAGTAGCCCCCTATTGACAAACGGTATGCCCTTTTTTCTGTGCCTGGAGTTAAAGTTAGGAGTACAGAGTAATTTATGGAACAGGAACAGGGCCCAAGCTTTATGCCACTGCACTTTTTTGCCTCATTTAAAATTTTAAAAATCTCCATTACAAAAAAATAGAGGCAAAAGAGAGAGAATTACTAAGGACAAGAGAGAAAA
>NW_007464952.1:0-335 GCF_000475195.1 Diaphorina citri | reverse complement strand
TTGTTCTTATTTACAAACTAAGTCTTTACAGAGGATTTACAGAATAATATTTACAAGCACATTCAATGCGCAGCTTACCGCTACATATTTACAATACTCATCACGTGTCTGTAGTGACGTCTCGTTCCGATGACATCCAGCTTGATATCAATGACTTCTTATAGTTGATCTTGTCACTGACATTCGCCTGACTGTTGACACTGAGCTCACAACCCTGCGTAGGACGACAAGAGTATACATTACAAGGGGGGATATTGGAGCTACTGGGCTTATCGAGAATTTCCAGGTCCTTGATTATATCACTGGACACCGCATTGCAGTTTTTCATACTACGA
>NW_007464951.1:0-335 GCF_000475195.1 Diaphorina citri | reverse complement strand
GCACTTGATTTATTTTGGGAGGAACGACTTGGCGGGGTCTTTTTTATGCCACGAAGTGGTATTTTTTGGGGGGATAGACCTATAGAGAGGGTATTCCAGTAATGTAGTTTTTCCAGTTACACGGCTGTATAATGTATTTTCCTGTCGTACGTACCTATATCCTTGTTTTCTACATAGCACAGGGCTTTCCTGTAATGCATTTTCTCGTGTTTTTCCTCTCTGGTTAGGGGTTAGGGGAACAAGCAACAACTTTCATGCTAATGGGGCTCAACCACTTTTTTTTTTCTTCGCTGATAAAGGAAGTTCGAAACACGCTGATTGCAATAGAAATGCTT
>NW_007464950.1:0-335 GCF_000475195.1 Diaphorina citri | reverse complement strand
TCTCCCCCCCCTCTCTCTCTCTCACACACACTCTTTCTCTCTCACACACTCTTTTTCTCTCTGTTTCTCTCTCTTCAAATCACTCTATTTCGTTTATCTCTTCCTCCCTCTATTTATCACTCTCTCTCTATCTCTGTCAGTATCCCTCTCTGTCAGTATCCCTCTCTGTCAGTATCCCTGACTATACGTTATTTCTCTCCCTCCCTCCCTCTCTCAATCACTCTATATACGTTTGGCTTTTTATCTCTGTCAGTCTGCTTCCCCCTTCTCCCTCCCTCTCTCTCTCTCTCTCTGTCGTTATCTTTCTCACTTTATCACTTCCTGTTAGTCCACAT
>NW_007464949.1:0-335 GCF_000475195.1 Diaphorina citri | reverse complement strand
CGACATTCTTCTTTTTCTTCTTCCTCGCCTTTTCCCGTGTTCAAACAGGGTCAGCATTTTTCGTCGGGCTCTCAATCATCCCAAGGGTGATTCTTTGGTCTGACATTTGGTTTTGGCGATATAAAATTACGAGTGGAACTCAATCATTGTTTTTTCTTTAGCAAGGGGAATTTCAGGCTCCTAACTGTTTCAAGTGCCCCAGCCAGACTAAGCTGGTCTACTCCCCGTTTCAATTAAAGTTCTCCAGCCAGACTACGTACTTTTACATAGAGATGACATATTAATCATATTATGTATAGGTACTTAATGGAAATCCAATCAATCAAAAAGAGAGA
>NW_007464948.1:0-335 GCF_000475195.1 Diaphorina citri | reverse complement strand
CAGTCACAGGGGAAAATTCTAAAACTCGTGCTATATAATTATGTCTACCTACTACCTACTCGTGGGTAGCACACTTATCCCACTATGTGTTCCCTAATTTAATGATCGTTCCTAACAGCACCGCAATGGGAGATAATATAGGGAGACATGATGAGGCCCTGAGGGACTTGTATGTCGTGTGAACCTCTTTAGGTCCTTGCTGGCCTCGAGGAAAATGGCCAAGAACATGGTCAGTAAACCTACCTAGGTGGTGTAGTGGGCAAAGAGCTCGCCTGGTAAACGGGAAGGCGCGGGCTCAATCCAAGCCCGGATGATGAAATTTTATAATCTTTTTT
>NW_007464947.1:0-335 GCF_000475195.1 Diaphorina citri | reverse complement strand
GTAGACACTAAACCTATCTAGGTATTTATAAACTATCAGTAAATTTATTTACAGAATATTTACATCAGACCGTATTGTCAGTTGTAATTACCTACGATGAAACTCTGTTTCGAGTTGATATAGGCCGGGCGGCGCTTCGAACTCTTGACGTTCACGGGCGGCACGCTTGATCTACCTAACTGAACCATCCTAGCTCAAAGTGCGAGCTACTCTCAAGGTCGTTTTCAAGGTTGTTCGCCAAGGTCGTTTAATCTGGGCCGCACTACAATATCCTCACTAAAACACAACCCGCCAGTGCCCAAACTCAACAGCGTCACTTCCAAAGTACACCCCAC
>NW_007464946.1:0-335 GCF_000475195.1 Diaphorina citri | reverse complement strand
AAAGTAAAAAATAAAATAAAATTGAGCAAGCATACAATAATAATTTAAATCAAAAGAAGAAGGAGGAGGAGAAGAAGAAGGAGGAGGGAGAAGAAGAAGGAAAAAAATAAGAAGAAAAGGAGAAGCATAAGAAGAAAGAAAGACGCAAAAAAGAGAATTCTGAATAAAGGGAATGAGAAAGAGTAACAGATAGAGAGAGATAGAGAGAGAGAGAAAGAGAAGAAAATAAAGAAGGATAAAGAGGTAAATAAGCAAAAAAGAGAGAGGTAGAGCAAGAGAGAGAGAGAGAGAGAGAGAGAGAGAGAGAGAGAGAGAGAGAGAGAGAGAGAGGGGGG
>NW_007464945.1:0-335 GCF_000475195.1 Diaphorina citri | reverse complement strand
TGGTTGGCCAAAACTTGAAAGACATCGACTGAAACCCATATCTTATCTTCTTATATTATAAAATCTAGATCCGTTCATAGTTCCACACTGATCGCTCTATCTCAAGAACCACAACACCTAGAAAGCTGAAATTTGGTAGGAATATTCCTTTTATGGTCTAGGTGTGCAATAAGAAAGGATTTTGCGCAAATCTAAACTGATCCTGGACTGTCCTGGAGATATGATCAATTTTTGATCGCTAAAATCTCCATTAGAAATTCTCGACCAACATTTTGAGTTTCGTTTATGTTTTTAGTTTGATAACTATGCAGCTAATAGGGAGCGCGCAGCGCGAC
>NW_007464944.1:0-335 GCF_000475195.1 Diaphorina citri | reverse complement strand
TCATTTAGAAAGCTTCCTCTACCTCATATGATATTCAAAGTTTTGTACTTGGCACTCGCGAGTCTGAACGCAGTGCGGTATTGCGCACTCGTCGACATTTCGACATTTTTCGTCCCGGGTTTGTGAGGGAAATTTTCTTGGTGGGATTTATCCCGTTTTTTTGTCCCGCGCTTCATATTCTTTTTACTTTCTATTATTTTCTTTACTTTCCTATTCTTCTTCTTTTTTCGTTTTAATGATTATGCCTTATAATCATATCGGCATTGTTTTTGCTAGCGCCTAGGGTATTTTGAAACTGTTCAGTTCACGTCTTTATTTCCTTCAATGTAAATAGG
>NW_007464943.1:0-335 GCF_000475195.1 Diaphorina citri | reverse complement strand
ATACTTTTCAGGAACATTTTAGTTTCTTATATCATATCATGATTTGTTCATTTTCTTCTTCTTCCTCTACTTCTTGATCATGTCAAATTTCATTGTTCGTTTCTAAAAGGTGTTTCTAAAAGGTCTTTTTTGTAAATAGAAAAAAAAACTTTCATGGTAGCATATAGAATGACAGATTTCAAACATTAACGGCAACATATTCATACAAGTAGATAAAACTTTCATGTGACAGTAAGTTCTGAGAAAATAGATTAGATATCCCCAGGGGGGGTGCATATACAACTTTACTGCTCTTCCAACTAAAACAGCTATAAACGTAATCATAAATAATTAAA
>NW_007464942.1:0-335 GCF_000475195.1 Diaphorina citri | reverse complement strand
CACCGAAGCGAATACAATAGTCCGTCCACTATACCTTTTATTATTAGTAATAATAAAGGAAGGACGGACTAAAAATCAGTCCTTATCAGGTTGAGAGATAGGTTGAGTTCTTACCTCCTTGGTTAAGATAGAAGTACTTGTCGGGACTGAGTAGTCCATATTTGAGTTTGGTATCATCTGACAGACCACTGAGTAACTCGTAGAACACGTGATAGTTGCGTTCTTCAGGAGCTTGTGTGACGATACGGGACTTCTCCAGAAGGTATTCCGTCACTTTGGCCCCTAGGATGACGCCACTGAAATCAGAGGAAAGAGCAAAATGAGAGTAGGAATCT
>NW_007464941.1:0-335 GCF_000475195.1 Diaphorina citri | reverse complement strand
GCTCCCTCTACACAATTCCTCTTAACTTGCATGGAACTGCACAAAACTTCCACACAGTGCTTGAAATGAACGGACGAAGTGGATTTCAAGTTTTAACGCGACTTTCTGCAGTTGATTTGGAGCAAAAGAACGGAAATCCCAAGAAAAAGACAGTACTTAGGTACAGGCCAAGTCCTGAATCAGGTTCTACATTCAATGGTGCACTTGGCCAAGTAAAATTTTTGTATGACAATAAATTCGGACCAAAAGTACGGACAACCCCAGAGAAACATTGAACTTGTAAAACATAACCCAGGAAAGACAACGGACCACGTAACCCAAGATTAAAGACAACG
>NW_007464940.1:0-335 GCF_000475195.1 Diaphorina citri | reverse complement strand
TATTACCTATTCCGAGTGAAGTGGAATTTGCCAAGACCAATAGGTACTGCTGTAGGTACAACTTCCCCCATTCTCGTTGCTTCAATCTCTTTGGTACTTCAATCTCTAAAAGTGAAATCCATTCTGGGCTAATCCTCAGTGTGTCTACCCATAGGCAGAAAAGTAAGTAGACAATGTAAACATACATTCGTATGAACCTGTATAACATTGTACCTACTAAGATTGGACCATGTATGTACCTATTGTGATGATCGGACTCCAACAGAGTTTCAACTGGTGTTCCAATTGCAGACGTTTGGATCAAAAAGGCAGGATTATGATCCATAATGTCTGTG
>NW_007464939.1:0-335 GCF_000475195.1 Diaphorina citri | reverse complement strand
GACTAGACTTGACGAGTTGCTCAAATGTATTAGGGGTTTTTGTTAGAATTTCGTCAGAAAAGACCCCCATTTCAATGATGCAATGAAATGTCAAAATGCTGAAATGTATTTTTACTTTCCTTATCCTGCTAGGAAGGAAAGTATAAATGTATTGAAAAGCATGAAAACCCCAATTTGGCTCTCCAGCAAAAGGCCGATTTCACACTAACGCCACATTAGACCTTGTTTAGACTGCGGGAGTCAAAGGACTTTTAAGTCTTTTTTTTTCCAAGAGGTTTGACAGAGGGAACTGTAACTGCTATGGTCTTATCGTCCCGAAATCGAAGAGAGAAGGA
>NW_007464938.1:0-335 GCF_000475195.1 Diaphorina citri | reverse complement strand
TGTGTCATATGCCAATTTGCCAATATACATATGTACCTAGCATTCGTATTACTAGTGTAGCTTTCCCATTACTCATATGTAACTGTTGTGTGATATAGGGATGTTGTATGTACATCGACTAGTGACCAGCAAGGGTAGCAAAGATGGTAGAAGTATGGAAATCAATTTCCATACTTCTACAAAGGAGACACTTGGTACTGCTGTGATATCCACAAAAATCGTGAAAAGGCTCCACTTTACCACAATTAATTATTCATGATTTGCCAGCCTAGTTAGCTTAGTTGGTAGTGCGTCTGCCTTGTAAGCGCTAGGCCGCGGGTTCGATTCCCGCCCGG
>NW_007464937.1:0-335 GCF_000475195.1 Diaphorina citri | reverse complement strand
TGTTTCGAATGAGGTAAGTCCCTGTAAATGGGTAGAAAGAATATTTCAGTGAGTTAAAAAGAGTTTACCTGATAGCTACCTACTTACTGAATGCTTTTAGTAGCTAGGTAGAGAACGCTTACAAAGAGAAACAATTCCTATGACCGCCTGATAATTTAGTTAAATATGCAATGTGCTACACATATTGTATCAACAGAACTGTAAGGGCTTATTCGACCCTTTCTTAGGACTTATATGTACCTACCTAGGTATAGGTGATTGGGTAGGTATGTACCTTATGCAGTTTAAAATAAATTGTTCTACTTACTAGGCAGCTATTATGTACCTACGACTAT
>NW_007464936.1:0-335 GCF_000475195.1 Diaphorina citri | reverse complement strand
AAGAAATCCCTAATATGTATACATATTCAACAGTTCTTTCTAATCTGTCACTATAACAAGTACTGCCTGTAAGGGTGGGATCGACAGATACAACTAAAGTGCATCACTTTTCAGATCAAGTACCTTGTCAGGCCAGTCACTTGCGCTCAGACCACGTTGTCAGACCGTTGGAATGTGTGTGGCGGAAAAAGCTTGGGGCTTAGGTCTGTCAGACCGTCACAGAGACCGATCTACATCTTAAAATCTTACCGATCTTAGGGGGCACGGTTGGTCCAGTGGTAACGCACTTGCTTGCCATGCAGAAGGTCCCGGGTTCGAATCCCACCATCGACAAA
>NW_007464935.1:0-335 GCF_000475195.1 Diaphorina citri | reverse complement strand
TTTGTTTGTTTGTTTGTTTGTTTGTTTGTTTGTTTGTTTGTTTGAAACGTGAACTTTTATTCGAAGGTGTTTTAAAATGCGATGAAAATTTAAACGAGTTTTAGAAGCCCAACATAATTTTGAGTAAGGTAAAGTAAGTACCTGTGTACCTACATATACGGTTTTATATCACGGTTAGGGGCTTTTGGGGGGCACGGTTGGTCCAGTGGTAACGCGCTTGCTTGCCATGCAGAAGGACCCGGGTTCGAGTACCACCATCGACAAAAATTTGTACTCATTTTCCGATTGCAAATATTTCAACGGGTTACTTTCTGGTGTTCTCGTGTTGACCCAGC
>NW_007464934.1:0-335 GCF_000475195.1 Diaphorina citri | reverse complement strand
GAGAGAGAGAGAGAGAAAGATAAAGAGAAAACTGAGAAGGGGAGATAAAAAAGAGTTTCATGTACCAAAAAGGGAAAGAAAAAACTTTTCAAGGGAGAATTCGAGAAAGTATATTATATCCCATCGAACTTTGAGTTGGGAGGGAGGAGCGAAGGAGGGAGAAAGAGGGAGAAAGAGAGGGAGAGAACTTTATCTTCCCATGTGACACGACACCACATGACAAATGTGTTTAAGATACCCTCAAACTAAAAGTGGGAGAGAGAGAGGAGGAGGAAAAAGTGAGAAATTTTCCCGTCCCTATCAGCTCTCTCCCTCTCTCTCTCTCTCTCTCTCTC
>NW_007464933.1:0-335 GCF_000475195.1 Diaphorina citri | reverse complement strand
ACCACCAACCTCCTAACTAGATTGACAGCCTAGTTAGATTTGAAAGTAGCTTTGTAAGTGCTAGAACGCTAGTTTGATTCCTACTTGGGGTGAACTATACCCTAAACGTACGTTCTCGGAGTGGAGCAGACTAGCGAACCCCTAACCAGCCAAGCTAGCTGGCAGTCCTAAGTGGATATACATGGCTTCAAAAGAACAAGCCAAAAGCCTCATGATGGGTGATCGTAAATTCAAGTATGTAGTTCAGGACGAGATAGATAAACCTGGTTGCAGACCATCACAACCTCGGCTTTAGCTAAGGCAACGGCAAGCCACTCAGGTACCTGACAAGCACA
>NW_007464932.1:0-335 GCF_000475195.1 Diaphorina citri | reverse complement strand
GGGCAAGTTCGTTTATTAATAAAATAAATAAATGAAAATATTTTGTTGGTGTAGAATTTAGAGGTAGAAAAAACATGTAGAGAAAAGACAGCTATGTACGCCTCCTACGTCTCTGAAATATCTGAAAATTGACCACCTTTAACTTCTGTCTAAAAATTTCAATTTTGTTGTATTAATGCTCGACTTTTTGGAGGCCATTTGGTAGACTTTTTGATACGTAAGAATGCGTTTTATCTTTCTTTCTTGGTATTGTTTTTTCTCCGTTTTCCATTTTGAAACAGTTGGGAAATAGCGAGTCCAGCCGATTTCTTCGTGGCGTAGTTTGAAGCTTCCCT
>NW_007464931.1:0-335 GCF_000475195.1 Diaphorina citri | reverse complement strand
CAGTACTGGCTTAAGATTATTAGAATAGAAGGGAATAGAATAGAATTATCAGAGTAAAATGGAATAAGATTATTAGAATAAAAGGCGCAATAATAGACTTTGCCCGGTAAAAATAAAAACCTTACATATTACATATTGTGCCTATATAATTCTATTTATTATTATTTCATCATATTTTCAGGTTTCATTTCAAATTCGAATTTCAGCTTTGAATTTTTTTTGCTGTTACGTGAAATTTGAGATGAAAAGAAATAATGCCATAACAGAGAGAGAAAAAAGAGAGAGAGAGAGAGAGAAGAGAGAGAGAGAGAGAGAGAGAGAGAGAGAGAGAATAC